>NC_140473.1:24789016-24934016 GCF_051167445.1 Perissodus microlepis
ATGTTGTTTTCAATCAAAGTCAGACGTGTGTGTGTGTGTGTGTGTGTGTGTGTGTGTGTGTGTGTGTGTGTGTGTGTGTGTGTGCGTGTGTTGGGGGGAGGGGCTTCTCATATAAGGATGTCAGACAGGTACTGCTGTTTTAAGGTAAGACGCACACTTTCCTTTGGTGTCTGTGCCGTCACCCAGTGAACCATTGCTCCAAATGAAATCCCAAAAGAGCAGAAGAGCTACTGGAGACAGCTTTTCATGAGATGTTTTTGGAGCTTTGCTCGGTTTTGTTGCTTTGTTAGGTCTAGCCCCTAAAAACACACACTCAAAATTATGTTTACTCAGCGCATTAAAATGCCCCTATTTACAAGTCGGGCGTGACAGACCCATCTCACTATTGCTGTAAATCTGGTGGGTCATGCTGAAGACACAAAAGGACACATTGTGCACAATTTCGAGGCAATAGCAGGGTTAGCTGATGTGTGTGGAAGAAAAATTTGTACACAGAAAACCGAGTCAAACACAGTGCAGGAATGTGAGTCAGCAACGATGTAAAAGGAGAAGGAGAGTGAGAGGGCTGGAAGGAGGGAATGGGACTCAGGGCAAAAGAGTGCAGCCATGTGCTGGGTGTACACCTGTACCCAGAACAGGTGTTTTCCGCCCCACTTGCAGACCCCCTGATTAGGAGCCGCTACGCTTGCCTTACCCTGTCAAAGGCTAGCTTATCCCCCATCAGTGCAGCTCAGGCCCTGGATAAAATACCAGTTAATTAGCCAGCAGAAAGATATAGACTGGATGCTTACAGAGACACCCCCATCTCAACCTTCCGCCCTTTGTGGATACCGTGGAACCAAAAAGTAATGTGAAGACTAAAGAACGAGTCAAACAGAGTAAACTTTTATAACTAACTGTTGTTTTCTAAAATTATCTGAATTTTCAGAACACACACTGGTTTTTATTACTTTGATTTTCTGCACTACTGATTAGGAGCATCATGCTTGAATAACTACTGATATAAACAGTTAAAACACTTGATAATGATGTATAATAATGGGTATTCTTTGATTAGCCATTACAAAAATAAAACAATGACCGTCGTAAGGTGTTTTTTTTGAGTGAACAGATTAATAGAGCACATTGTGCTTTATACCATATAAAATGTCCTTTTCCTGGCTAATCTTCACATACATAGGGAAGCAATCAAAGAGAAAAGGAGAACGAGAGAAACTATAATCATGAACAGCTGGAAAAGCGGGGGGCCAAGAGAGGTTGCATTATCCAGCACTAAACACTTTCACCTGCGCAGCTACTCCACTAAACATTAAACACTTTCACCTGGACAGAGCCATGTTTTTGAGTTTTAATCATATTTCCATCAGGGAGCCGAATTACTGTGCTGAAATGACTTTGTACTAGGCTTATATGGCCACATAGATGTTAGGCAGGAGCACTGTTGAGAAGCAATTATGATAGAGTAACAAACTAAACTTGCCCTGCTTAACAAAAGCAGCAATCCTGGTGCATCTTTGAAAAATGTTGCAAGTTTCAAAGCAGGGTAGGATGTACCACGTATACTTTAAAAAAAAAAAAAAAATCAGGCTTCACTGCTTGCAGCCGCAGAGCAGCAGAATGATATTTGCATGCACTTGGCCCATTTTCTAACATAGTGTCCTTCAAGCAGAGCATCAAGCCTGACAACTATCTGTAGTAATAACCTTTCAGTTACACTGGTGAAAATACTGCCTGCAATGTGGCAATAAAGGAAAATACAAAGAATTGCTTCTGACAGATTATTTGTTTTTGGTGTATTTATTAGTGATTTTTGCTTTTTCATTTGGAAAGTAAAAGTGGAAAGTTTGGCCTAATAATTAAGGGTCAAAACAAACAGGAAAGTATAATTCATTCTCTATGACCTATTGCATGGCATATAAAGCCACAAGAGAAACAATGTGAAGGGTAAATACAGGCCTAAAAACATCAGTGTCATTATGGGGATTCAACTGCTATGGACTATGAGTATCACATCATTATATCTCTAAAAGATACAACACTAACTCATGCTTCATTACACCCTAATAGATATTTTACACTGTCTGCAGCAACACTGAATACCAGATGAAAGTTATTAAATTTCTAACCATTACTCAAGATGTGCCCACTTCTCTCTAAATTGGCTTCTGCACAGAGACCAGTCACACATCCTCATATGTGGCATTCATCTATTCATCCATTTTCTGCTTCTTATTTGAGTTGGGGTCATGGTGACAGTATGCTAAGGTTGGTATCTATCTTTCCAGCATCTACGCCCCCCTTTGCAGGGTTTCCCTCTTCCCTTTTCTCATGCAAAGAAAAGGGCCTAATCCATATTCAGTTGCTTGGTTGGAGGTATGGTGCTGTGTAAGGAGTTCAAGTTGCTTTGGCTTTTTGTTCATCTGTGAAATGTCGGTACACATCCCAAGACTGCACCTTTGCCTTCCACCCAGTCCTGACCACTGTGCCAATCCTGACAGGTGTTCAGCCCGCAGGACAACAATCTCACATTACTTTATTTGGAACAAGCCAGGTAGTGCTCCTATAAGCTCGCCTTACAAGTCCGTCTTGGTGAGCTTCTTCTTTTCCACACACAGTTTTCACCAAGGCCTTTAAACAGCTTACCAAGGGTAAGCTGTTTAAAGCCACCAGGCTCAAACGGCTATCAATTCTCATGATGATCTTCTAACCTTTCTACTTATAAAAAAATCTATAATTAAAAAAAACATCTGAACATATCTAATGGAAAAAGGAATAGGACAAGAAGGAAAAAAAATAATGAGGTGGTCACAATATTTTTGTCAAAACAATTAAAATACAACACATTTTATTACCGAGTGGACAAAATAAGGGGGGAAATCACACGAAATCGCTATTTGAAAGAAAGAGTGTGGAGTGGATACTATGTACAGTAGAGATAATATTCAGGAGGGGGAAAGTGGTGAGTGTCAGAGTATACTGGGGAATTTGGGTTTTGGCATGTATTCCTCTCTGTGGAGCTACCAGTGCTCACAGATCAGAGCTCCACTTCTTCCAGGCACGCCGTGCAATACACAGAGGTGAAAGAAATTCATGTGCACAAACCTATACACACATTCCATGTATGCATAATGGATACACACTAGCTCTCTCACACACACACGTATGCATATACACGCTTACACAATTACTGTACATGCTTGTGTTCCCTCCAGCCATAAGCACTGCTCTGCAACCTAATTAAGAGAACAATTAAGTTCAAGGCGATGGGGATTGAAAATGAGGTTCGTTCTGTGTGGATTTGTGTGCACCTGTGTGTGTGTGTGTGTGTGTGTGTGTGTGTGTGTGTGTGTGTGTGTGTGTGTGTGTGTGTGTGTTGAAACTAAATAGGGTAGTAATAGAATACAGCCTGTTGCCAAAACATGAGGCAGTCGTCTCATTACCTTAGATATGAGGTGTACTGAAACTGTTTGAAAACAAAAAACTCAAATCAGTTTGCAATTTAAATAAAAACTATTTTATATCCTTAACACTATTCTTCTTTTTGAAACCCACCTGTGTAAAGAGCTCCAAAATGCACAGACAGTAAAATCTTTTTTACTGTATCTATACTGACACCATAAAGTAAATAAAGGAAATATTCTTGAGGTTTTGTTGTGTTTTTTTACATTCAGTTTCTCAAATTGAAAGTTTGCAGTTTGTAGATTTAGCTACCTTTCCTGAGCCTAGTTCAGGGCCCTGTCAGAATTATTCTGACTTCTTGTAAATCCATTCAGAAAAGATGGCCATTTTTTCACATGACCTCTTTAAAAATTGATGTTCTAAACATACATTAAGTTCATCCGACAGAAATGATATTCCATCTGAGATTATAGTTCTGTGCTGGCAGCACAAACAGGATTTTGCGGCCAGGACGCCAAGAAGCCAGGAAATATTAAACAAAGAAGGAGAGAGCAGACGCTGAAAAATACCTGCTGGCCCAATACCGAGGCTCCATATGCCCAGCTCTACCCCAACTGCTGGCTGACCAGCCTGTATGCCCACTCTCTCTCAGGCCTAAACACACATACAAATTCACAGACAGACGCAGGCACACATGCAGCACATGCTTCACTGGGGACAAGCCAGCAAGAGTAATCCTGGCCTACTTTTCTGCCCGAAGCGTACTCCAGGACCAGCTACAAACAGTACTACTACAGAGGAAGGAGAGGAGGTACAGGAGGGGTGGATGAAGAATGAGAAGTGATTCAGGGTAAATCAGAGCGAGGATGAAGGTTGAAAGAAGATGGACAGTGTGGTTGGAAACTGGAAAGAGTGGTGGAAAGGAAAAGGATGAATGGGAAGGGAGGACTTGTAGTCCCAATTTTAGGGCGGCAATTAAAGAAGATGAGATAATGACAGAAGGTACAAGAAAGGGAGGGATGCAAGAATGATTTAAATCAGGTTGTATGCCAATGTGAAAAGAAAGAAAAACTGAGGGAGGAGATGGACTTGACTAGACTTGAGAGAGACCCACTGAAACGGGTTTGGAGAGAGTCTGTGAATCCTAATAGAAACCAGTGCAACTGCAGATTCTCCTGCCAAAGTAGAAGGGGGGGGGGCACTGGCTGATCTTTTCTAAATAAGCGCATTAGTTAGAGAGACTTCCTCTTGCTGGGAGTTCCTGCTGCATATGCTAAGAAGCCTCAAACCACACAGGGGAAGATTTTTTACTTTGCTCCCATTGACAGAATGAAAAATTATACCTGGAATATGTAAATAAATTATTACATCACACACATCCCCCATGAGCACACACATAGCTATTACTTACTTCAAAACATGTATTAAGACAGGAAATAAGAAACTGCATGTTTATTTATACACATGCGGCTACACTATGTTGTATGTAAATAATCAGGATCATTTCTATATTCAGACATTCCGGTGATTCATGTGCGGTGGAGACCTTCAGGGGTTACATGTGCCACAAATTCTGTTTGCTTTCAGTCAAGGTATAATTGCTGTGTGTACCCACAGTCTGCACAAAATCGTTTTATGAATCATGTTCCTATACATCTGCGGTCTTCTGTTTCCTGCATGCAAAAAGGTTGCCATGGAAAAAAGCATATTATCCCTTGCAGTGATTAAAACGTTTTTTATAAACAAGGATTTGTTGTGAAACACAGTCATCATTTATCTAGTATCGCAATTGTCTAGAGAAAAGATAAACAGGCAGAAGACAACAAAGGTAAATTATTTAAAGTGTCACTTTAAATGCCGCGCATTTATTCTGAAGAAAAGACATAACAAATTACCTAAACTAGCTGGTAATAGATTAAAAAACATCTACCAAATAAAACTGGGCAAGCAAAAGACCAACAGGCTGGTGACAAACTGAAAACCTGGGGGTCACTAAAAATCAGTAAAAATTATTCTTATTGATGACTGTTCTGATGGGCCATCGAAGGGTTTGGATTAGCACATTGGACAGCACTCCCTACCCTTCATCATCAAAATTCCAAATGACAAATTATTGACCAAATTATTTCTTTGTTTGTATTGAAGGAAAATGGGACTAAGGTGCAAAACAACAGTTAAAAGTTCTGGTATGCAATTTTTAAAAAAACGGCGTAAAAGTTTTTCAGATTTCGTATTTCCACATTTTGGTACTGCAACTAACATGTTTCAAAAGGAGAAGCTTCTACTTTGAAGACAAATACTCACCATTTCTGGTTTGCGCCACACTTTTTTTTAAGTGATCAGTGACGAGTCTCTTAAAACAAGTCAGCATCTTCGTTGGAAACTACCAGCAACCACAGCGATCTGCTAGCAAACAAAGAAATCACGAGGAGATTTTTGTTGCAGCACCATATACCTGTTTGCAGCATGTTTCACCTAACAAGTGCCAGCAACCACTCCCCAACCAGAGTGGGATTACAATTTTTCTTTATTGACTGTGGTTGCTTGGGAGTGGGCGGGGGCGTCTGTTGACCTGTGTGACATAACAAAAGCTTTCTATGTTTCTATGTACGGTATGTCATGCATGCAGAGGATGAATAAAATTTAAACTTCATCAAATAAATTTTATAAGCTTTGCAAAAGTTTCAGAGCACTAAAGTGATATTGTCTTAAATGGTAACAATGTTGTCAATCGCGGTGTGGTTACGGCTTGAGAAAGATTTTTGTAAATAAACCAAGCTCCATTGCAAAATAGCAGACGTGTAAGTCTTCTCATTCTCCTTACCTAATGTACCAAACACACTCCCGAGCTGGTGCTTTATTCAATGTGCAAATTTGTCAATTTGTCAATCCCACAGCTGCCTGCTGTTTTAACTCCTCCAACAGCCCTACCTGTATTCTTGATGGGGATGTTTACTCGTCAGCAATTTCTACATGTAGCATCTTTGCAGAGATTGATGAGATTGGAGTCTAGATTCCCAACTAAACTATTCTTATAAAATAATAAATTAATTTTAAACCTGTGTTTTCAGACTAAGGAACAGCAACTAATCTATTGTTAAAAATTTGCAACCACACAGAGCTGAGTTGATGGAAAGACTTAATAAAAAAAGTAGACATGGATACAAATCTGTGCTCTGCCCTTAGGTCTTGAGCGAGTCTGCTTGGGTCCACTGCACAATTTTTCGTGACTCCTTGGACAATGTACCAACTGCACGGACTTCAAGCAGACTTGAAAGTATAACAAGAAGGACTCCTTGACTCTTCTATCCAGCTGTGTCCACAGCACTGTATAATCAAGGCTCAAGTCTCCACCAGTGACCTCCACATTCCTTGAATGACACACAGTATAGTGCGGCAAACTTCCATGCTGTACAGAAACCCTGCAAGGATCAATTCTTGGGCCACTATTTTTTTAATGCATGATAAATCTTGGTGCAAGTATGGACGAGAACCTTAGCTTTGCTATATCAAGCCTTTAACACATCAGCTTTTGGACATTTTAGAAACAGATTTTATATGTCAAGGCAAGATCTACAGCAGATTATAACTTTATCTGCTGTAGGGTTAACTACACTGCACTGCTCTCCTCCTTCCTAAAAAGACTATTAAACACTCAAAATTGGTTCAGAATGGAGCCCAAAATCACAAAAACTAAGAATAGGGGTCACATCACTCCAAACTCACAAATTTATCTCCATGCAAGAGATGTAAGACATAAAATGAAATCGTTTGCAGTTCAAAAAAATCCTTCGGGCCCTAGCCAGCAGTTGGAGCCTAGATCTAAAACTGAACAAGGTTAAATGGCCACTATCCTGCTCACTACTGGAACCAACTGCCCAGTAGTTTAGATCTACTTCAACTTCATCATTTTCAAAAACAAGCTAAAAAAATGCATTATTCCGTTAATTAATCAACTCAATGTACCTTTACACTTGAACTTTTACATTCTTTAACTCCACTTATATTACTAAAACAGCTCGTTTTATTACCATTTTTTAATCTACTCTTAATTCATACATTTTTGATCACATCTGTTTTAATTTTATCTTGTAGAGCACTTTGAATCAATGTGGTGTTTTGACGATGCTATATAAATAAACTTGCCTCTTTTTGCCTGATTCCTGTGACCAAGGGCACTCTAAGTAAAATGTGATGTGTGGAATCATCCGATATAGGTGTGCTTCCTTGAGATAGTCTAACATCAAACGTGTTGCTTATTTTGTCCACGCATTTATAATGAGCATTCTTCGTCCACAGAGTCAAGCAAGTCCCATGAAATTACACTTAATTATCTACATCATTCTTGTTCTTTTGTTCCTAGAGTATAGAAACGATTTAATGAGTACCCGGGCTCTATGAATCAATGATACTACACTGTTAAACTAGACAGAGGTTGCCTGATTACATTTTTGTCAGCAGGGAGTAAGAAACAGCGCTGAGCATTCCCAAGGCTTTTCTGTGTTAAGGAAAAAAAGAAAAATGGATTGAAGGAAAAGGGGGAAGGGTATTTAAAGGGTCAATTCTAATGCACACACTGCACAACACACACACACCAGAGTTATCCCATTGCTCTCATCGCTCTCACTGATGAAAGGTGTGTCTCTGCTCATGGGTCGTTTGTCGCGGGCATCTCCACGGACGGCTCATTGGAGAGTGCAAGGACCCCTTCATCTTTCACAGTGACAGGTCTCGGACACTGGGCCCCCGTGACAGACGACCCATAACTCACCAGAGGGGGAGTGGAGATAATGGCCTTGACTCTCAGCCTTTGTAATGATCACGTCCAGATTTCCAGTCTCGCACTATGATGTTAGACCCCGCCCACAAAGGCAGGTTGTTGTCACTTTACTGGGATCAGACACAGCAAAGTGGGTAAGACCTCTCTGACTTCCAAAACTGCGGTAGTAGGGGGAAAAAAATACAGATTGCAAACAAACTCCAGACCAGAGCTGAGCACATTCCTGTAGTCAGGTATACTTTCTAGCATGTAGCAGAGAATCATGGACATGCAGAGCCCCAGTTTCCCAAAAGTGCTGATAAATCCCAATGCTAAATTTTCCACGTTTTCCACTAGTCACATCCATAAATACATCCAAACCATGTATTTATGGCACATCAGAAAATTGCCATGCATGGACAAAGGAGTAGGAGCACCTTAAAATGGGCGATCGTGGCTCAAGAGTTGGCAGTTCGTCTTGTAATTGGGAGGTTGCCGGTTCGAGCCCCGCTCGGACAGTCTTGGTCGTTGTGTCCTTGGGCAAGACACTTCACCTGCCGCCTACTGGTGATGGCCAGAGGGGCCGATGGCGCGATATGGCAGCCTCGCTTCTGTCAGTCTGCCCCAGGGCAGCTGTGGCTACAACTGTAGCTTGCCTCCACCTGTGTGTGAGAGTGAATGAATAGTGGAATTGTAAAGCACTTTGAGGGTCTCAAAAAGCACTATATAAATGCAATCCATTGTTATTATTAAAATGAAATGTTTAAGGAAACATTCATGGAAGTGGCTTCCAGTGTTTAAATGATATCATAAAGCAGCAGCCTCCCTACATGCCCTGTATCATCCAGTACCTCCTTGCTTGCCTGCACTGTGTAAGCTTGACACATCTTGTCTTCACATGTAACTGTACCCCTTCAAGCAAGCAGGGTCAACTTAGCAACGTCTCATCACTTGACAGAGAATATGCTCACTACCATTAATAATACTGCCTCTGATTTTCACTGAACAGCGTAGGCTTGCACCGATCCTCAGCGTTCAATTCCGCATTCAGTGAGCAACATCAAGATCTATTAGGGTGTTCGTGATTGCACTGAATATGAATCCTGACAAGAAAGCGAGGGCTCCCTGTGCCAGACAGCGTGGGATTTGGTCTCTCACAATTTAACTACAGAAGCAAGTTCAGAGGAAATAATAATATACTGACCTTGTAAAAGAAAAGAGCAGTTAAGTACTTTTGTCTTCGCAAAACCCACTGAGACTCACCTCTTGGCATCAGCCCACACATTTTCAGTCTCCAGAAATAATCATCCAATACTAATCACACAATCACATAGGCAAACTATGTAATTATACGTTGATTTTTTTCCCCCCTTTTTCTACAAATGTAAAATCTTTAACGGTGTAACACAGTGACCTTTCATATGCCGAAGGCCTCATTTGGAATTGAAAATGAGACAGACAGCCATTCTGAAAAGATGAATAAAGAGTGGTAGGGAGGAGTTTTAGGGGGACCATGAAAACTGAACCCTTGCTTATGAATATGCATATTCATATTTGGACCCTGGTCACCATAAAAGACAATGGAGACTCCAAAGTTTACTGGCCCCTGTGGGTGTATTCAACCCCATCCTATACAAAGACAAAAATTTTCCGCTGCAGCCTAGTCAGGGAAAGCACGGAGGAAGCTCAAGCACCCCTGAGTGTTCCTGAATTAGACAGACAGGAAGTCGTGCTACAAGAACCCCCGTCCCTATAGCGATTCCCATGAATTCCCACAATTCCACTGGCCCGTTGGTTGGTTACTTATTCAGCAAAGCACCACTGTGCTCCCCTTGAACCCAGTCATAAAGGGACAAGAGAGAGGCAAAGAGTGCGACAGAAAGAGATGGAAAAAAATAATTTTTCATTCACCGTCGCAACATGCCCTAGATAACAGTAGATTGCCCTTTTTAGTCAGGACAAAATTGCCTTTGTGTCGGAAGTTACAAGAGCGAAAGAGAAACAAAAAGCCAAATGAAAAGGGGGTGCTTCAAAGGTTAATCCGTTACAAGTGAGATCAGAGCGTCCCGTCTTTAAGGAACAGCAGAAAATCTCTCTCTTTTCTCTTTCCCTCCTTTCTCTTTTATGTCTGGCCATAAAGAGCAGGGTTTTATGTACACTCCAATGGCTGAGGCTCACAGAACATGCATGTGAATGAGGGGGAACCGCAGGGGACCGATATATCTTTACAAATATATATATGCACATAGAGAAGAAGGTAGAGAAAGGGAGAAGAGGAAAAGATATAAAGACAGAAATAAATAGAAACAAGAAGGTAGACAAGATGGTAAAGGAAGATGGAGAGATGGAAAAGAAGGGGATGATGGAAAGAGTAAGACAGGAGGAAAGAGAGTGAGTCTGAAGTAAAAGAAAAAGAAAAAACTGGAAGAAAAGCAGTCTGGTGATTTAATCATAAAATCAGAACTGAAGGAGCGAGGCAAGCATGCAGTCATCATAACGGATCCCATCTGAGAATGCTATTACAGTCCTGGCTCTGGCTGTAGCTAAGGCTACTGGGCTTACAACACCAGCACAGAAGCATTCCCTTTCAGCCACGACCTGCCTTTAATACCTGCTGAAAAACTGTGCCTGCTTAATATCAAAGCATTCAATGATCCCCAGGCTGGTGATGGTGTGGTAGTGCAAATAAAACTGCTGCCTGCAAACACTGAGAAATCTGGCCTTGTGCTCACCTCAGGAGACCTTTAAACATTTTCATTCAGGTTAAAAAAAAAAAAAACACAAACAAACATAAAAATACTGAAACACAAACTTTTCAGTTTGCTCTGTACAAAAAAAGTCACCAATAAAACAATAAACCTCATGCAGGTCAGAACTGAAAAGTGCTGCTCGATTTTCACAGTTCTTATGAACTGTTCTCTACTTTTAAACTTGATTTATTTATTTATATTATATCATATTGTTCCCTTTTGTTTTTCCATTTAAATTTTGCTTTTATACCATTGCTACACATTAGCTACTATAAGTCTTATAAGATCACAAAAAATTATCATCATCTTTATCTTTGTGAAATAAGTTGCTAGTGCTGGGAAAATTTTGCAACAAAAATACTTTTATCTTAGAAAAAGAGTATCCCATCACATATTTATAGAAGGCGTCTGTTGAGCATATGCCAACTTACCTGCAGGACTGTGGGATGGACTGATGCATAGAGGGAGAAGGAAGGTGGTATGGGGAGAAGGGGGAGGAAGGAGAGATGCTAGAGGGAAGCAGGAGTCTGGAGTTAAATATTAATCCGTGGTGATTCATCTGCTGTGGAAGCCTCCAGGCTCCTTCTGCACACCGCCAGCTGTTGGCCCCCATCTCTTGGCCCTGGACCTGGATGTGAAAGGCTGGGCTGCTGCCCAGAATGCCCAGACATGAGCTTCCTTGGCTGGGAAAAGGCAGCTATAGCCAGGACAGGTGGTAAACCTGGCCCGAATGGCATATGTGTGTAAGTGTGTATTTGTATGCGTGATAGGAGGTGTTATACATTCTGTATAACCACAACTCTAGATGTAACACTCTAGCACTGGAGTTACAACACTGTCACACACAGACGACAACGAAGTTTGACATTATGGAGATTCTTTGAGGGTGCGAGAAATAAGGATGCAAGGAGACTGGATGGATGGGAGAGGAAACCAAATCAGCTGCATGTTGCTTTGCCAAATTGAAGCTGCCCCACAAACAGGCCATTTACTATGTTTATTTTCCTAACATATAATGCTTGAATACAATATGATATTGTGGAAAATTGAAAATACACGCTTAAACAACTTAAGCAATAACATTAAATTAATAGGATTGCCCACTTTGAATTTACTGATGCTCAAATCTATGCAACATACCCTTTTCAAGCCACGTTGTTAAATAATGAACTAGTTCTTGCTCACAGAGTTTGAATTTAACTTGTTAAGACTCTTCAAAACTTCAAACTGTTGCTGTCTCTAGGCTAGCTCAGCTCGTTATCAGATAACCTTTACTGTTCAGACCAACTCTGCAGTGATGAGGAGCAAGCAGAAGGAGCTATACCGGGCTTTTATTTCCTTTAAGTGAACAAGGTGCCTGAAATCTGACATATCAAGACATTTGGTGGTTGTTTACAAGACCTTTACAACCTCATACACACAAAAATCTCACACTAGCTGCAACTAAATTCTGTTATTATATCTGTTATATAAGTCCTTTCAATTTCTTAAGGGAAAAGGCTGACCAGAAGTAATCATTCAAAAATTACAACATCTTATATCAGCTAATCAGAAACTCAGCACATGCTGTAATGTGCACTTCACACAAAACTAAACAGGGAGAGCTACAAAATAATCTATCCACATGCTGTTGGCTGACAAGCAAATTCTGGATGGAGAGGTTCCAAAAGGCCAAAGCAATCCAAAGCTGTCACAAAATCTCTTACATCACTTTATATTTTCACATAGTTACAGTGATATTCATCCTCGTTTACTGTATCTTTGGCATCTATCTTGTTCAAACATGTGAAGTTGTGCAGCATGTCAGAGCCACGCAGGCAGACTGTCTCACACACAGCTGCTGCTTTGGCTATTGCTCAAAAGCTAATGTACCTTACAATGATTCCCCCACACCGTGACTCCACCGCACCATGGAAGCCAATCTTACCAGTGAGAGAAGGAAAACAAGAGTTTGAGGAAGACAGGGAAGCTGAAGTTGCCAGCAAAGGTAAATCCATGGCTGAAATAAAGATATGAAAGACTCATAAAATACAGGGTATATCAAATTTGCGAACATTAATGTTAAGATTGAAAAGAAATGGTAAAATAGAGAGGGGGGGGGGGGTGACTACTCACACACATGGTGCAAAACACATGACCTGTGAAGTTTTCCATCATAGAGTTTCTACAGACTTTCTAAGAGGAGCTCCCTCTAGACCACTTAGATTCTGATATGCTGAGAATTGTGGTCTTGGTGGAGAGGGCTTATAGTTTAAACCTGAGCAAAAAAGCAAGATGTCTGCCTTCCATACTATATCACAAAGAATAAAAAAACTGTGCAAAGCTGTACAGAATTATTCTAGTTTGCCAATGGTATATAGTTTCACAGACAGGAAGGCAACAGTAACTCAAATTACCACTTATTTTCATTATCCTTCATTTATTTTTTAGGTAAAAAGTCTCATTTATATTAAAATGTCTTTTCCAAGACAGACCAGGCCAAACATATATAATACAGCCAAGGTATGCAGGAAAGCATCTCTGAATGCACAACACAATTAACCTGGATCAAGATGGGCTACAGCAGCAGAAGACCACACTCCTGTTAGTTAAGGACTAGAAACTGAGGCTACAATTCTGCTCATCAAAATTGGACAATAGAAGATTGGAAAAACATCGCCTGGTCTGATCAGTCGTGATTTCTGCTGCAACATTCTGATGGTAATTTGGTGTAAAGAACATGTAAGCATGGATCCATCCTAACTTGTATCAACAGTTCAGGCTACTGGTGCTGGTGTAATAGCTCGGGGGTCATTTTCTCCTAATACTTGAGCAACTTCGAACAGATTTAGCATCATTTAAATGCCACAGTCTACCTAAGTATTACTGCACAATGTACCGATGGGAACACTGGTCATCTCTAACTGGTTTCTTAAAGATAAAAATTAGTTTACTGTACTTAAATTGCCTCCACAGTCACAAAGATTTCAATCCATACTATCATTTAAATATGTAGTACTGTTTTATTTTCAGGCAGGTTTCAGCTTTTTCAGCTCATCACTAGTAGAATCCAAGAACCAAGAATAGAAATATGGAGCATGTGTGAACCCTTTAAGTAAAAAAACTAGCTTTACAGTATTTTAGAAACACGTAGTAAGGCACTTGAGAATATGTGTAAAGCTCAAACGTGAAAGTTTAGGGTTGTTTACCATTTTATCTTTTTTTAATATTTTAAAAAGCACACTACAGTTTCTGCAACATCTCTATATTATTATGTACTTCATCATTTAGCCATGAGTACAAGTACATAACTAGAGGAAGAACACAATGGAACCAGATTATGCAATTTGCTTTCTCACAGAACAATAAAGATCAGTCCAATGCCATAGGGGCTTTGCAAATTTTTACCACTCAGGTTCACAGCGAAGTACAGGAGAAGGAAAACCTCAGGATGCTGTTGATCTGTGCTGAAGACACTCACAGGGTAGACTGTAACTAAGAAGAAACAAGAATCAAAAGGAGGTTTTTCTCGCTGTTTCTCTGCAGGTGTCCCCTGAGCTCACCAAGCCTTGCCTGAAACTACATTCTTGTTTCAGTGCTCACTTTCAAAGAAGAAAGAGGAGGGATATGTTAGCACCAAATGAAAAAGAGAAGTCTTCCTCAAACACTACAGGAGCCAACAGGACACCATAAAAGCTTGAAGAGTTTGCTCAGATTTCCCCATTTGTAGTTTGCCTTCTTTCACAGGTTTCTCCGTTTCCTCCCCTACAAAGAGTTTAACTCCAGGATGACTTCATCTGTGGGGGCTAAAAATAGGTTTACAAAATACTGTAACTGCCAACACGAAAGTAAAACTCTCAGGAATATGAGTCAACATTTGCAACCTTTATCTAACGAACACATGTCTGGAGATCGAACCATCTGCCTTTTCGAAACACTACATCATACATTTTAAACAGGCTTTTTGTGATTAAAGCCGTCTACACATCTTCTACAGGCATTTCCATTTTTCTCATTGGAAAAAAAGTTATTATTGGACTTTATTACTGCAGTTGCTTGTTAGTGCGCACAGACCTCCTCAATGAAACAAAGAAACACAGCCAAACCAATTAATACCCTCCATCCTCCCTCCTCGTGCATGTTAAACATCACACAGAACTTTTATGAATACATTACATCTTCAAAACCCCTCTTTCATGTTCATGTATGATGCCCACCCGCACTTCGGTACCTTTCTACTGGGCAAAGGCTACTCAGGGAGAGCGTCACTGCAGCATCTTTGGGAAAGAGAGAAAAAATTTGAGAGAAGAAGAAAGAGAAAATGCTGGGTCATGAATTATAGAGCAGATCACTTTCGTCTAGGTCCAGGGAAAGAGAGAGAAACCACAAGAGAGAGAGATTCACCCCCTATTCTTCTGTGCCCTGTCTGGTACGTGGGAAACCACTGGGGAGAGCGATTTATGGCCAATTGAAGCAGCAGCAACATCTCTCGGAAGGCAACGAGTGGATCCATAGCAACGATCCTAGCGGGGCATATTAATCCCCTGCTTTATGTAGTGCTAAGTGTACAATAGTAATCAGGATTGGAGCAGGCCCCACTGATCATTAAGGGAAAAGGCTATATAAAGAATTCATAATGGGATTAGCCCACGGCGAATGGAGAAGGAGAGAGAGAAACAAGAGAGTGTGGGGGTAGATGTCTGCAGGATGAGGACAGGGAGAAATGGGCAGAGGGAGGGTGGGTGGAAGGATGCAGGGAAGGGAGGGGTGGCACAATGCTGGAATTAAATCACCCATCAAATTGCATGGAGGAATTTTAATTTACAGGTTAATGTCTTATTGTGTGACTAATCATAGGCAACCGTTTCAATGAGCCAGTAGAAAACCAAGGGAATCTGAGGCTGCTGCAACCAAATGGAAATACTATGTGTAGTCAATCCTGATGGAAATACAGTGTGTTAAGTAAAGCATAAATTATTTCAGTGTTCACAGAGGATCTTAATTCACTCAAAGCCTAATACAACAGGCTCAAAAGGCAAAGTCAGACAAAAAAAAATCTGTTTTGGCAGCTACAAGGAAAAGATTTGGTGCACTTGTAAATAAAGTAAAACAGGTTTATCTCCACAGGAGTCTGACTTTCACCTGCACACAGATATATAAACAACACAAAGCCCAGAGTTGTTGAAGGTACAGTTTAAAATAAACCATATAACATGAATGACTATACATATATAATGGCCTGTCCTTTACTGAAAATATATGACAAAATATGCTTCACAATTCAATATGCAAGTCTGAGAGTCAGCAAGGAATTAAAAATTTAATACAGGAAGCTAAATCGCCGTGTGAAATTAGACATTTTTATTAGGCTAACATAACTGAAGAATTCCGACATATGATCTGATATAATAACCCAATACAAGCTGTCTTCTGCTTTCGTCTAATAACCCCCTATAATCAAACCAGACGTAACACACTACTTCTGTTTTGGTTACCCAACAAGTACAACACATCCACGGACAATTTCTGGAATTAATCTGGTCTGCTGAAACTTCCACTTTATTTTAAACATTGATGAAAAGTGAAAGTGAAAGGTTAGCTTTACGAAGCTACTATAAAAGACCTCAGTCCAGCTTAATCGTTGAGTTAATTTCTGTGTGAGTGCTAAAAGACGTCTAATTGATACATTACTAGGCTAAACTAACTTAAATTTGGTTCAGATGTGAAAGTTTAGTAGACCTTTATGTCACACATAGGTATTGCTAACATGTGCCTTTTTTAATTAAACATTTATTTTGGTTTATAAAATATTGTTGTCTGAATATATCCAGATGTTTAGGCTAAGGCATAATACCCATTATATACATTGCAGACGGCAGGAAACCTGATGAATGAGTAGTTATTTCTGGGTACTTTTTCTGAAATCCCCTGTCCAATTCACATGCACAGTTGACACATTAGGATGTAAATTCTCCACGGATGAGTCCACAAAAAACAGGCAGGCACAAAGACTCATGTACAGACCCTCATTCTTGCCATTTGATTACAAAATTTTCATCACTCAAACACCCTAGCGGATTCACAGACACAGAAAATATAATCCCAGCTTTATGCTGCTGGACTATAATGTTTGTAATTATTATGTTTCTAGAGCAGTTCCAGAAGAGGCTGAAGGGGATGATGACACATTCTGACCAGTGTGGGAACACCTCTGGATCCTCCAGGAGCAGATGGACATGGCTGAGAAAATGTAGGCCTGGGCTATTGTGCTAAATACGCTGCCACCACAAACGAAAATGTAGAAGCATTGAAAAAGTGATGGACAGGTGGATTTATTGGACTGAGAAACATAAGGACTGTAAGATTACCGTTAACCCAAGGTGATTTACAGTAAAGACTAAAGTAACGAATAATCCTCTAATAGTAACAGAATTATCTTTAAGCGCTCAATAAGCTTCATACAATAATGATCATTTCACTTATTCATGTGGTGCATTAATTGTAATTCACACCAATTCAAGCTGTGCAACACATAGACAAAAGGACAGCTAGTGAGGATGCGCAGCTCTACCCTGTGTCATGTGTTACAGACCAGAAAACATCAAGTGATCCTGTTAGCACCCTTTTAAAGTAGGTCACTGCCAAATGTGCTAGATGCCTCACTTGAACCCCCTCTGTCACACCCTGAATTATGAAACTGTTTTGAATGGGTGTGGCTTAGATCACTTACATTTAAATAAAAAAACTGAACAGTCTAATGCAAAAAGAACCATGACCCTATCACCAGGATAGTAACAGTCACAAAGTAAGTTTAGCTGAAGCCTTTCCTTTACTAATTCTATCTAGCGCCTTGGCTCAGCTCACTTTAGGTAGCTCCTTCATCAATCCGGCAGACCGGGGGGAGGACTTTATTACAGCCACAGCTCGTTAGCTTGAGTGGTCTTAATGAAGCAGCGTGGCGATCAGACAGAAATCATGCTGCCGAGGCCCTGCGTCATTACACCAGCCTTTAATTACGTTGATATATAGCTTAGACAGGCCTTAATACCACGGAAATTCACCAAGTCTTACCGGACTTCAGCCTCCTACACTATATCACACACATAAGCTTATTTCCTCAGTGTAGTTCACTCTCAGAAACATATTCAATAGCTCTTTTTTTACTGAAACTGTTGACAGCCAATATGCTCTGCAACTCTTCCACTTACATTTCCAACATGCTCCTCATAGATTTGACAGCATTTTAACACCAAAACTCAACAAGAATTTTAGATTTGTACCAGACTTTCTTCTTGTCAGGGTAAAAACACCTCTAAAACACCATTTAGAGCATAGTTAGACGCCACAACTCCACTGACAGTGTGGATAGTGTTTTCAATCCCAGCCTGCTTCTCTGCACAGCAGGTGGGAGAGAGAACCTCAGGACAGATAGGGAATTGAGGCCAAGTCTTGGGGCAATCGGAAAAGAAACTTGAATGAGAGAGACAACAGACTTGAAAAAGGTACTGTTGTGATTCATTACTATTCATGAGTTAACTTCAAAATCTATTCCCCAACTGAGTAGGACAGAAGGACTTCTAGAAAAAGGCCCGTGAGAGGTCTCAAAATAAGTGAAACATCAGATTTAGAGTCAAACCAAAAGGAAATAATACCAGGTCTGCTTAGGGTTCCCAGTAGGTTATACTTTAAATAATACTTAAAAGGTATGCTCACCTAATTTTTCTATTTCTAAACAGAACATGTGTTCTTAACTTTAATACATTACATTGGTCATTTAAGTAAGTACCAGTCCTTGGTTCAGTTATCCATGGCTTCTAGTCATCTTCAATCTGTAACACATGAGTGAGAATTTGTCAAAAATTATTTCAAGTAATATGAAATCTCTGTGTGGTCCCTGGTTCTCTTTAAGTAATTTTCTAGATAAAAACTCGGTCTCAAGTCTGCAGAAGTAAAGCATTACTGTCTGCCTTCCACTGCCGCTGTTCTGTGAAACATATTCCACTTTTCTTTCATTGGACTCAGAGTTATGATAGCTATATTATGTCATGCTTCCCTACCTCCTTCATTATTCAAAATGAACAGAAATCCAGTTATATAATACGAGGGCAGAAGTTCTTATGAGATTTGGAAAGCTCAGCACTAGACATCTCCCCTCTGTGTTAATTGGTTTTGCTTCTGAAAGCCCATCATTTTCTTTCAGGCCCATTAACCATAATGCTCCAGAGTCCTGGATTAGTTCACACTCACTAAGACTGCTGTGTTGTCGTTAAATTCAATTTAACGGGGCACCCACCAGTGCTAATTACCGCTAACCCCAGATACTGTTTCATGTTAGCTTGGTCACTGTTCCTGTGAAAAGATGTCTTTGTTAGATTCATTTTCCTTCACCTTTTGGAATGCTTGTTGATTTTCTTTTGTTGGATGCTAGTTTGAGGTTTACTCTATAACAAATTTCACAAAGCTGATTTCTATCCTAAATCCTTAATGACACTGCTGAATTGGTCATCTTCCAGAAACCTCACCTGTACCTATAAGGCTACATCCACACGTACACGGGTATTTTTGAAAACAGCTTTTTCTATGCGTTTGGGCCACATGTAAACATTTTGGATCACTGAAAACAGAGATTTTTTAAAACTTCTGCCAGGGTGGAGATTGTTGAAAATTCAGTTTTTGCGTGTGGTCGAGGAAAACAGAGATTTAGTCACGCGACGTCAAGGGTGTGCGCCTTTATTGACATCACGCTGTGCGCCATGTTATTGTTTACATGAGGTTAATTTCTACAATGGCAGATGTAGACAAAATACTGTTCCTGTTAATCTTATTAAGTGTAGTTTTTACACGCTTACATTTACACATGCAGTTAGACAGAGGTGTCAGAGTGAACTTCGGACATGGCTTCTACATTCAACACAGATGCTCTCACAATGAGATCGGGTGGGACAGCTGCCGAAAGTGAGGCAGTTCTTCCAGAACAATGGCAAGAGAATTTTCACATGTTGAGGACTTCATTTTTGGCTCTTTGTGAGCTACTTCGTCCTCACATCGAAGACCTAACAACCGAAATGAGGTTGCGATTTTTGCATTTACGTGTGGACGGAGATATTTTTTTCAAAATTGCATGTGTGGACAGGAATTTTTTTTTTTTTTTTTTTAAAGAAACCGGAAAATCTCAGTTTACAAAAAACTGAGAACTGTGGACATAGCCTAAACCTGAACAATTCCAGTGGTTACAGCAGTCCCCCACATTGTGACAGAAACCTTCAGACAATCAAAATATTGCAATCGGCTACCATATTAACTGCGAGCAACAGCATACAGATCATAGTCTTGTAGGTCTAAAGTAAGTTCAACCCTATCACTTGTTTTTCACCGCCTTCCTTTTGTCTAGCCTGTCAATTCAGTTCTGTCATTTATCAAGACTGGTTTTGCAAACAGTTGATGAAACCATGAGGTAACATGTATGAGGCCATACAGTTTCTTTCTAAAGTCACTGTGTCTTTCCCTACTTAAGAATGAATCATTCTGGGTTTATTTAACTTCTGTGCAAATGAGCATTTACTCACAGGATGGGGTTTTCTTTGCTTAAAAACTGACGTTTACCATTACCTCACCTTCACATTTGACCAGCCGGATACGCTGGCTGCAGGTAAAAGATTCATTATTCAGCCCCAGGAACGGGCAGGGAAGGGCCTTTCCAATAGCTTTTACCTAAGTCCCCCCTAAAAGCCTCCCAGGAAAAATACCTGCATTACAGAGCCTTGCTGTGGAGAAAGTGTATTCAGTATAGAAGCACTCCTAGTACCTGAATAAAAGATGAAATATTGAACACAGACTGTGGGGTTTTAAGTTTATTATTTAGGCCAAGATGGTCTAATTGCTCTAATGCAATGGAGTTGATTTTTTTTTCCCCAAGCAAGGTGGAGTGTGCTGGTTTCAGACCTCTACTTAACTTGCAGGTTTGTGAAGGGACCACTTTATAGTGTACCCATATTTTGAGTGAGGTTCATACTGTACATCCAAGGTAGCAACATTAATTACATTTTAATTTGTAGGGGAGGTTTTACCATCTCTTTAATTTTTCAGGCCCAGGGCTCTTTACCTGAAACTACGAATGGCGAGGGAGTGGAGGGGATCTAAATCTAAATGTAGAAGTTTTTAATGTAGAGAAGGATCGCACTGTATTTATTATTAATGAGTAAAGCACTATTGCCATCAAAACCAAATACACCCCGAGGACCTTTTCAAAGTAAAGGATGTAAGAGGACTTTGAATAAAGGGGAAAATCTTATTATTGATATTATGATTTACTTTTTATTTAATGTATTAGGACTTGTATCAGAACTTTGTTGCTACTGAATTTTACACCAAATTCAGCAGCTGTTGTTATTGAACTGTTATTGAATTTTAGCAGTGACCTATGCTGTTAAGTATAAAATAGTAATATTAGTTTTGTTGTTGGTTATTTAGTCATGAATCTCTTGTTTCACAATGCAGCTACTTTGCAACAGAACTTGAGGTACTTTGGTAGTTACCCTTATGTTACAGTTACATTTTGCATTTTACATACATGCACAAAAGATTTTAGGTAATATTTGGTGAAAAGGGGGAACCTTCTTTCAGTCTTAAAGTTAATATTTAGCAAAATGATCCTGTTTTTTCCTTCACTGGTTTCTTTAGGAAGCAAGCCCCAACACCTGGGCCACGGACCAGTACCAGCCGTGTGTCGTTTGGTACTGGGCCATGAGAGTTGACGCTCAGGTGTGAAATTCATGGTTTTCAGGGTTTTTATCGTTATCTTTTTTATCGTTTTTATCGTTAACTCGGTTTCCATGGGTCTTTTCTAGTGTGTTATGAATAAATCTTTTTTTGGTACAGGTACTGGTTTTATTTTGTTGTATTTATCCGCGACACCTGAAAGGAAAGTGAAAATATTGTCGGACATAAACCGGTCTGTGGGACCGCTGTCTTCAGGGGTTACCACAGTGGATCATGAGCCTCCATCTACCAAGATGGGATGGCTTAATCTTAAGCCCTTAACACCACTTCTACAGCAGATTACCCAGCCTGAGTTTTCTTGCCATGAAAGAAGGCTGGCATTAAAATGAAGAGACAATACAGTGAAAGCAATAGAGAGACCTTGGCATCACTACTCGTGGTTCCTTCTTTACCTCCTCATGTTTGATTAGTTTGACATTTCCCAGTAATGGTGGGAATTTTCTTCCCTCTCCTAGCAGGAGTCGCTTTTCTCCCCCTCTCCAGCGGCCTGTCTCGCCATGCTGAGACCCACACAAACGCTCTGCACCGGGGCCTGTGAAATCCCTGGATGCCAGGGCCCTATGAAATCCAACAGAATGGCTTTTATCCCCTGAAGATACAGTACAAATCATCATTGGTTTTATCTCAGCTGGGGATGTCAATTTATCTAAATGAGCTTAGTCCCTCTAGCTGCCTGTCAGAGTTATTTCTCCCTCTCCAACACCAGCCCCATCCTGACACCCTCCTTTCTTTTCATCTTTTTCCTCTCTCCACCCATGCCTTAGCTCTTCTCTTCCTCCTCCCGCCCTGAATCGGTAAGGTTTAGATCCATTCGATGTCGCTGTTCTTTGTTCTCGAGAGGGAGGGGACAACAGAGGATGGGGCAAGTAATGGGATTGGTACCCTGTACTGGGCACCAGTTTTGTTCGAAGGCTGCCTTGCTGGCCCAAAGACAAGTGTGTGTGTGTGTGTGTGTGTGTGTGTGTGTGTGTGTGTGTGTGTGTGTGTGTGTGTGTGTGTGTGTGTGTTGTTCTGAGTCCCTTTAGTGTGCACTGGAATGTACTTAATCTGCCTGCCATCGTAATGCAAATGAAGCTCCCTGGTCCCAGCAGGGAGATGCTCACACATTTGTGTGTGTGTGTGTGTGTGTGTGTGTGTGTGTGTGTGTGTGTGTGTGTGTGTGTGTGTGTGTGTGTTGTCAAATAGTCAGGCACTTGATAGAGGATGCTGGAAAGCTCAAGAGGGGGCATCAAAGAGTGGGCAAAGGCTTCTGTCACACTAACACAATGGCTCAGGACCAGGTCCAGTTACACATACACACACACGCAGACACACACACACGCAGGTCCATTGAGCAGGCTGAGATACGACACCACACATGTGAGGTGGGAAATGACAGTGACCCTGTATTTCCTCCGTTCCTTAAACAGCTCTGCAAAGGTAGTTGACAAAACTTCATTTTCCACCATCAGCTCTCAAATTGCAAATCTGGTATTTTTATCTATTTATTTATTTTTACCTTTTTTATCATTTATGTATATATAAAAGACACAAACTTCTGTCATCTATGTCTTTTGAACACAACACAAGTCTTTCTCTTCCTACTGTGCAGTACATTTCAGCATAGAGGATCTTTTAAGCTAAAGACAGTTTGGATAAATTACATTAAATAACATTACGATTTGTTAGTCAAGCCCCATAAAGTGAACTGCAGAACAATTAAGTAAATGACACCCATTTCCCTAAATATATGGTGCTGTGCTGTAAATGTAAGGACACTGACACATGTGCACATTACACTCATCTCACTTCTAGCTTTAAAAAAAAGTCACTTTAAAGACAATTTACCATGATTTTCTAAATCAGGCAAGATTAACAATGAAAGTTGGACGTCTCTATTAATAAAGCTTTCAAGGTGTCCTTGCTACCTGACCCCTGATTTCAGCACGATTCCCACTGATGAAGACGGAGGACGCTGCTTTTCCTTTAAAGACTAAAAATGCTTCACATTTTTCTTCCTCGCTCACCTCCACCTTGTCTTCCTCTCCTTCAGCAACCCCCCTCCCCAATCATCCACATTCTTAAGATCAAGGTCAAGGTAGATTTTATTGTCCCAAAGGGAAATTACTTTTGTAGTGAGGTTATAGGAAACTGTCTCCACATGGCAACTAAAAATATATCCTTGTGGGTACAAGCTAAGTCAATACAAAGGACAAAGGAAATATACGCACTGGCTGTTTCCAGACAGAGATGTGCATTCAGCTGAAACATCAGAGTAAATTATGCTGGAAGGAAGATTCTCATTGTACCTTCTTTTATGGTTATCCTGTTGATGAGGTTCTACGTGCTCTTAAATACTGTATCACTATTGTAATTCGCTGCTGCGTACTCTCTGTGAATGTATTGTTATCGAGTACAATACAAAATAAGGAATACAGTTAATATTAAGAAATCATGACTTGTAATTGGAGCATCAGCCAAATTAACGTGACTATAGCAAAATAACATGTTAAGATTGCACAGCATGAAATATCAGTACATTGCTACTTGTTTGAGCTGATTTTTTGAATACTTATTTATGAATGACAGGATTTGGACTGTTGTCAAAAAACTTTAGAAAGATATAAGAGTTAAGGGAACCCAGACACTTTGCGCCTTGTGCCTGAACTGTGGCTACAAATCCTCATTTCAATGCTTTGACAGTCAAAGGTACAATAATGTGACCAAACCTATTAATAGCAAGACAGTTAATTAGATTCAAAGATTAATTAACGGCTTATCTAATCTATCAAAGGGCTAAAGATAACCATCTAATTAACAATATGAGTAAGGAAAAGTAACAAAGTTTGTGAAACAAAGAACTCTGTCTTTAGATATCAGTGTTATCTTTAGCCATCACTCCTTTTCTCTCCCATCCATTGTTCTCTCTCATCCCTCTCTTTCACCCTCTTTCGTTCCTTCTGTTCCGCCTCTCTTCCCTCTCTCCCCCTCACACACAATCAGCCTCCCCCCTCTGCCCCTGATGCTTATTGATTGCCAAAGTTCATACAAGAGCATCACTTAATGTGCTTGCTTTCATGTCCTGCCTTTGTTGCGAGGGCCGCAGCTCACGATATTGCAAATTGATCCGTCTCTCTCCGCCACCCTTTGTCAGGGTTTGTGAAGTGAGCTACTATTACATTAGCCCACTCTCCCTCCTCCTCCTCTTCCGCCCCTCAGGGTCTTTCACTGATTCTGTCTCTTTCTTGTCATTCTGAGGATGGCATCGGCATGGCTAAACACTGGTTTGAGAGCTGATTAACAGAGCAACACGCCTGACTGACTGCACTGATGAGCTCCTTGAGGTTTGATGATGTAGCCAATAAACGGACACTTTTGATTATCTGACCCCTGACCTCCTCTGTAACGACAACAATCACCTCCCACCCACATTCACCCAACCTCCAGCGTTTCCTCTGCGTCCACTTCACGCCTCCTTCTCTCCATTGACCTTCTCTGGTGACGACTTGAAAATGAGGGCATGCTTGTGTGAACACAAACAAGGGTGTGCATCCTCAAGGGCAGAGCACCCTTGAAAAGATTCAGTGTGTGATTTTATCACCTCTGGGAACCACAAGATGAAGAAGGAATGGTTTTAATGTAACTGATTACATGGCACATCGTCTTCAAAAAGGGCTGAGGATTTGAATGCCGCATAAACAAAGTACATTGTTTTTCAAAAAGTTATACCAAGTGAAAGTTCTGGTTAAAAAAAAAAAAAAAAAAAAAACACACACACACACACAACAAAACAAAAAAACTTCTGTGCAAGTTGTGATAACCTGTCCCTTTAGGCAGTGGAAGTAAATGGACTCCAAGACACAAGACAAGCATCCATTAAAGAGGTTTTCTCTCACTTTATTCCCGCCTTGGACAACTTGGCAGAAATTTGGAACGCAGACGAAACACCGGCTCACTTTGACGCGCCTGCGGTCTGACTTCAGCGTCCTCCTGAGCCGATCAACAGCCATTCCTGAAGTGTACATCCTTGACAATGTAATTTCCTGGTGGAGTATTCTCCCCAGCTTAAGGCAGAGTGCCTGTAATTAAGACTTGGATGCCCAAGACCACAACCACCACCTCTCATCACACACATACGCACTCCACCACCTCCCAGAGCTAGTGTTGTCATGGAGAGAAGATGTCAGGGGAAGAGGCTGCAAATGTTTGTGGTGATGGCAGCAGGGGATGGGTGGGTGGGTAGATGGCGGGGGGGGGGGGGGGGGGGGGGGGGGGGGGTTGCACGAAGAGAGGTTGCACAGGGGGTTGTCTGAGAAGAGGGCGATAAGGGGATGGGGGACTGCGGCACAATCATCTTGATTTCTTGTGCTGAACGATTACATGCCATGCTAATTGCTAGCAGAGGGATCTTTAATAAATATTTCATTCGATGCAGCATCATTACTGCCTAATGTCGTTATTAATCTCCACCAGTAATTTCCACTCAGGAGAAGCGTCTTTGTTAGGGGAGAGCAATGTTTTTCCCCCCACAAGGAAGGAAAGAGGGAGTGGTAACGATGGAGAGAGAAAGAGAATTAGGGAGTGATTCTGAAAAAGTGCCATTACTTTAAAGTTATGAGAGGAGAGGGGAGGAGAAGTGAACGAACCATGTGGAGGAAAAGAGGGAGAGAGCAATAAAGACGGAACAAGAGGAAGAGTAGGAAAAGACAGAATGGGAAGTTAACTAAAGCAAGGCAGCAAATACAGTTACAGAAACATGCCATTTCCTGAGAGGCCTTTTCCATCAGTGAGATCATAGCGGCTAATTTGATTTGTACATGAGAAAGGGGTTGTTCAACTGCCGCTGTAGAAAAAGATTTACTTAGGTTAAATGGCAATAGCTGCCAGTAACGACTGCGACATCGGATACATCGAACAAGCAAAAGTGTCAATGTAGCGACAAGAGTCTTTCTTTCAATCTCACTCCAAATTGCTCTGCTGCTAATTTTCTTTTAGAGATAAGCCAGACTGCAATTCCTAAATAGCATGACATAAAAATTTCCTTGCTCCTAAAGCGAGACACTAAGATCTAGTCTAATACATTTTTTTCCTGGAGAACAGCGTTCAGCATCACTAAAACATCTTTAACATTCAACACAAGGAAAAGGTCACATTAAATATAATATCTGCCAATGTGGCTTTTTTTCCATGTCGCTAAGACGTGGTACAAGTTTCTGAGCTCACAAGTAGTTCTTGTAGTTCTCAGTATTAAGGAAAAATATTCCTTGGAAATGTGCTTCCACACAGAAGAAGATAGTAGGTGGAGAGTGATAGGTAATTAGAAACTGACAGCTATGAAGACAGAGCAGACAATTAAAAAACTCGGTGATAGAAAAGCAAAGAGAAAATATATCACCTACGTGTCCACGGAACTTTTTTCCAAATCTAAGTTTAGCTTGCAAAATAAAAAAAGGACAACACTCTGCTGACAGCATACCCCGGCAGAAGACTGTGCACGGGTCCATACCATGTTGTGCATGCCATCTCTTCTTCATGCAGTTTAAGACATTAAGAAGGCGTGAAAATGGCAGCAAGCTAAGCCTTGGGCGAATAGCAAATAGCATTAGCCACCGAGCAGACACTGCATTTTACTCATTCCAATATCCATCTGTGCCTACGGCTATGCTAGCTAACTGCTATCAGACTGGCTTATTCACAGATATTTTCCACAGCTCTAGTGCTTTTTAAAGCAAAATTCAATCTTTGGTAATAAGTGAATTTGAGATGGAGCATAAGCACAAACTAAAAAGCAAATCCAAATCCATGTTAGTTTTATCGAACAACGTATTTCATGGCCACATTCCAAACTTTTATGAGAATAGGTTGTGAATCATTACCAGAAAAACGATTATATGCTTTGCATGATGTTTCAATAACATATCCATCACATATGGCCATAGACGGTGACAGGAGAGCTGGAATGGGATGGAGTGATGGCTTGAAAGAAGAGAGGAGAGAGAGAGTGATATATTGACTTATAATAAAGAAGAAAAAAGGCTTCAGTTAAACCATCTAGCCACCCAGTCTTCACTCTTTCCTTCCATCTTCTTTTCCTGGCTCACACACATACACGCGCGCATATTAACACACACACACACACACACACACAGACCAGAGCCACACAGACGATGGCATTGCCCCCAAAGAAAATAGAGTTGTGTGTACCATCCAATTATCTGTCAGGGGTGAATAATGGCCCCAATAATATATTCACATTGCCGTTGCCGATCAATTTTTAATCAAGCTGAGAAATATGGAGGAAGTGAAGCTAAAATGACCCACAAGGAACTCTCCCATAATGCCTTCACAGAGAAGTCCCTAATTTTGCACCAATCAAATTACCTATTCCCCAGGCCCCACCCACCCCTCTCCAGCCCCCTCAGCCCATCGTCATCCTATGAGCAATAACGGCATCTCCCAGTGCGGCGCAGACAAGTAGCTACAACTACTCAGTTCTTTCATAAGGGCGGAGGTCAGGGGGCAGTAACCTTATTAAAGGATGTCGACTAATAACAAAGTGGTTAGTAATTACTAGCTGAACAACATGTAGTTAGGGATGCAAAGTGTGACAAGAGAAATTGCTTTCTACTATTGAAAAGAAAGAAGAGACAAGAGGTGATTTTAGTTTTTACTTTACCTCCTACATCAGATTTCTTTAACAGGTTTTGAAGTTAGCTTTTTGCCCCTTTGTCTTTACATTCTTAAATGTTTAAAAAAATTTGTTTTTTGGAATATTTAAGTTACAAATAATTCAATGATTTATATTAACATGCTGTATTTGATTTATTCCGCTCATTTTAACTGGTGCTTATGTCTGCTTTTTTTTTAAGTAAAAAATGTTTTAAGTCACTGGCATATTGATGGCAGACAGTTTATTTAAAACAGGGCAATGTTTACCACTGTGTAGCATTGCCTCTTCTTTTAACAACAGTCTGTAAACATCTGGGAAATGAGGCAACCAGTTGCTAATCTTTTGAGATAGGAATTTTGTCCTATTCTCTTCTGATATAGGATTCTAGCTGCTCAACGATCCTAGATCTTATTTGTCATATTTTTAATTTCAGGATGTGCCAGATTATTTCAACTGAAGAAAGCTCTGCACTGCATGCGGGCAACTTCAGTCTTCTACTACAGAGTAATGCGGTTGTAATAGATATATGCAGGTTAGCATTGTCTTGCTGAAATATGCAAGACCTTCCCTGAAAAAGATGTCTGCATGGGAGCATATGCTGATCTAAAAACCTGTACAAACCTTTCAGCATTGACAGTGCCTTTCTAGCTGCCAGTTCCACGGACACACACAGGCCTATATCAGTGATGCACACCTTTGAACTGAATACTAACAACAAGCCATGTCTCACCATATGGCTTGTTTGTTGTCCGGTTTAAAAAAGAAAAAAAGACAGACATTGTGAATGGCTGTCACTATGTCTAACTTTTTTTGATCCACTCTCTGATATTAACACAAATCCTTTATTAAAGGAATAATAAAGAAGGATACCACAAGTGAAGATTATCACTTTAACTAACTAGGGTCAGTTATATTTATCTAGGACAGTATAGCAAGTATTTGCCATGAATTTGGCTTAGCGTGCTTAACTGTACAGTACACTTTCCTTTATCAAGCATCCGCTGTAAATATGAGAGAAATTATTGTTATCATAAACTATTCTTTTAACATGTTGCAGTGGACATCAAGTGCATATACACATAGGACATCTAACATTTTGAAATCAAGACCATCAGTTCTGCTGATACCTTTTTGGAAATGGTGCATGAGTCACTGATGTGGAGTTGTAAATATCGTGGCTAACATGAAAATATTATATTCACTTCGAATGGAAATTCAAGCAAACTTAATTTAAGCCAGTGCAGTGAACATAATAGTTGACTGTTATATCATATGGATGCATATACACACATATTTCATGGTATTCTATAAAAACAGACATTTCTTGCTTTAATTTCATGCCAGCAAACCCACATTTCCTCTCTTGCTATAGTTACTCATTTATAAACACAATACTCATATAATTCAAGTGTGTACACTCACAAACCTACACAAACCACACACACACATAACCAACTTTATGTCTGAGCACTTTGAGAGTAAATTCAACCCTATAAAGCCGAGCCCAGTGCGCCTGAGATGGGTCACGTATCTATACGCAGCGCGGGTGCAATCTGCAATGAAAGCTTTCCCATTTGTAATAAACTGCAGCCTCTCAAAAGAGCAATCCTAGGGAGAATCCTGTGAGCTCTCTCCTCACTATAACAACAGTGTCTGTAAAACAAATGAGCAGGGAGGTAATTGGAGACAAACAAAAATTACATTTCCAATAAAGGTTCTTGTCTCTTTGGGCTCCCAGAAGCCCCCAGCCCTCCTCAACTGTTTAACAGCCGTAATATACCCTCTCATCAGCCTTCCTTTTGAGAAGCCACCAGAGAGGAGTTATCCGAGTACAAACAGAGATCACCTAATGTGAACAGGTTGAGGGTTTAGTGGTTGTAGTGTTTTTGGCAATTAAACAGGAAGGTGATGCTGGGATAGATGGATAAGGGTATTAAAGAAAAGACTACCAGTTTGCATGACCCATGGTTTACACTTTAAGACACTCGTGAAACTTCAGTAAAAGATTTACAATTAGTAGCACTTATGAAAAGCTGCACAGTAAAAACACCTGAAAACATATTTTATTTGCACTATCAAAGTTATCAAGTCATAAATTATAAATAAATGAGTGAGAGTTGCTAGTTGTTCATGTGAAAAATGGCAACCTACAGAGAAAAAGTGCCAAAAAGTGCTATTGTTTCCATAGCCACTTTAGGTTGGTGAGTCACTCCTTAGATTATCATGTTAAAATGTCCATTTACAGGAAAAGAAAAAAAAGTCCACATAATATCTTTATAACCTGACCAAGAAAAAAAAATCAATTAAAGGCAGATTTTTCTGGTCATAAATTATTTTGTATTAACGGATTACTAGAAGCTCCTTATTATTCTTCGCTTCAGCTAATTTAAGTCAGTGAAATTATAAAATTCCAGGAGGTTTTCATTCATCATTATTCATCATATCATTGATGTGTGATGTCATTTCAATTGGACAGTATAATTTAATTTCACTTTTCTAGTCTTACTGACCTACACAAAGCTCTTTATTTTGTCCAGATCAAAACACTTTCCTCACATCTATGTCCAATTTAGAATCATTAATTAACCTTACAATGCAACTCATTGTGTACAGTTGGATGAATCCATTGTGTCATTGTGTGTCGACTTTTTAATTATGAGTTATTGATTGCAGAATCCTGAATTGATAGTTTTGAAAACACGTTTAAATTTAAATATCTACATATGCCAGAATTAGCCAAAAGGCTAGTTTTGATAGTCCCTGTTTAGCATGACTCAAGTTGCTGTTTTTTTTAATCTTGTGTCTATTTAAAGTCTCGTTCTTTGCATTAAGGACAGCTGAAATGAGCAGCAGAGAGAGAGGGTAATTACTCATGTGTAAGAGCAAAGATCAGCCGCACAAATCTCTTGTCAAGAATCCACACATTAAATACAAGACTGTGTCACATAAAGAGTCTGGCAACTTCACTGAGTTGGAAAAAAACATATTAATTTTGTTATTTAAAATAACGTTTAAGGGTCTTGCAAATTCCAGAAGTTTTCCAGGAGAAATGGCAAAACGAGAAGCGGCCGGGAGAAAGCCAGCAAAAACGGAAGTATAGTATTGATAGGTGTGCTGAAATGCACCTGGTGTTTATGGTTTCAGAGCATTCATAGATTTTACGAACCTAGCTTGTTAGCATTAGCTGATAATTTTCATACCATAAGTTCTGTCTCAAAAGACAAGATGGCAATGGGTAAAATAGAAATCAAAAGGTTCACTTTGAGTGAACTTTTGCAGTTCAATAGGTCACAGCTACATAGCTATCTTCATGTTTATATACAGTCTATGCTTAAACAGAATTCCTGTGTACGTAATAAAACTGATATATGATATAATATATGTGAAAGGATTCAGATTTAACCAAAGCACTCACTTTCTACTGTGTATAGATTGTGATTGAATATGTAAAAAAAAGTCTAGATAAACTTGACTAATCTGCATACTTATCACAAAAAAACCCTGATAAAGATAAATGGAAGAGAAAGGATGGATGGAAAATTTACAGTTTATATGTTGGCATAATTTTGACTTAGACAACCCCACTTTGGACGCAAAAAAGCCCCTTTAACTCTTGTTGCTTTGAAACCTGACATCAAAGTCCCACTAGCAAACTCTTGTAGCAGTTTTCTTAATTTTAGTTAAACTGCATGTTTGGACAATCGATAGTTAAAAAGTTAAGAAAGTCACCAAACTGATAGTGGAGAAGCACTGACCCATAAATGTGCAGCATTAACACTTGATTTCTCATCATTATCAAAGGATCAGTGATTCATGTTGATACTAATTGGCTAAACACTGAATTAGATAATTGTGTCAGCACTGCTTTTAGTGACGTTGGTTCATAAATATCGCACACACATTTTTACACTAGCTCACTTTATCACACAGGCACATTTGTGCACTCTCACACACAAACCCCAGAGAGACAAAACACACTCTCACAGTAAGAATTCCACTGAGTGCAGCAGCAGTCATCTCCTCCCTGCAGCACCAAGATCAAATCAGTGTGTTTATCTGATGGTGAACCTGACATTAGGCCAAACTAAAGGTCTCTGCTCAGCTTCCTCTTATCTAACCCTGCAAACAGAGATCTCCATGGCCTAGCCTCTCACAGGGGGAAATTGATTACAGCCTCAGGCCAAAAAGGCAGTAAGCCCACAGCTCTATTCATTCCATTAGGAGTCTTGGAGCCGAGCGGGCTGAGGTGGCTATTAGCTACAGGTTGTGGATCAGATCCTCAGATACTATTTGGTCTTGTAACAGTGATGGGTTGAATGAGATGCAGTGTAATGTGAGCTTAGATGCAGGGTTGAGGTTTCATTTGACCTCAGTAGTGACCAAACAGCTGTGGTCAAAGCTTTTAATGAGAGGTCACGGGAGTTCATATTGGTTTGACATATTTTACTTAAATGCATTGACAGTAGTGAATGTTGAACAGCCCATTAGTTACTCTCAAAAGGCTACAGACTGTTTCCTTTCAGGACTTTTAGAGAGCGCATCTGCATACTTGCAGTACAGTATGTGTCCTGCACACATCTGCCTGTGGTTATCAGCATTCTATTATGCAGTTTAAATGTATGTGTGAGGCAGACACAGAAGAGGGAAACAAACAGAGTTAGAGAGTGTGTAAGGATGTGTGTGCATCTGTGTGTCTGTGTGCACACAAGTGTGATGGTGTGAGAGAGAAGAGCTAATAGTTTTAGGGCATTCCTGTCAGTGTTGCTGTATGATTGCAAGTCCTCTGTGGCTTCCTGCACTCTTTAATGCTTAGCTGGTTTTGATGTAAACACTCTAAGGAGACAAAGATGGGAAAGTCCCTGAGATATTTAACTCACTAATTCCTCCACTGTTTTTCCCTTTCTCTTTGCTGTGTTTTGCTCCGTCTTTACTTTGCTTCAGTCATTCCACTGTGGCGGAAGAATCTCGGAATCCGGGATATGCAAAAAAAACAAACACGCCCTGTTCCTTCATTATTAAAAAAATAAAAGACACACACATACACACACACACACACACACACACCTCACAAACAAACCTTTATGTTAAAACTTTGCTTGAGGCATTTTTTTCTCCAATTAAACTTGTCATGGGCCTGACAAGTCTCAACTTTGTTCGCTCTACCAGGCAGGAAATTAAAAATTGCATCTGAAACAGTTTTCTTCCAACTTAACCAAAAAGGGAAGCACATCAGCACAACTGTTGTTTGGCACAGAAACATTGCATTTAATCAGATTCAATCAGAAAGTATAGTGGAAAATTCAGTCATGCATTAAAAAAAAGAAGAAAGAAATAGATTTTTCTGCAGTATAGTAATCTAACCTTCAGTCTTTCGAACATTAATCATCATCCATCTATCCATTTTTTTTTTTCCAGGTTTCCAGTTCAGGGTTGCAGTGAGGCTGGAGCCCATCCCAGCTGTCATAGGGCAGGAAGCAGAGTAAACCTTAGACAAATCATCAGTCTACTGAAGGGCTAATGCAGGGAGGCACACAACCATTCAAGCCTATGGCCAATTTAGAATCACCAGTTAACCTACCATGGATGTCTTTGGACTGTCTTTGAAGGAAGCCTGAAGAGAACCCATGAAGGGCAAGCACCCATTCTCCATACAGTAAGGCCTCAGCTGGCCAGTGGGTTCAAACCCAGGAAATTGTTGTTTTGAGACAATCACCAAACTGCTTCACCCTTTTAATGATTAATATCAGTTCCATTTGTATGATACTGATCCTATAATCAACTTAATACAATAAATTATTTGCAATTATGTCTGCACCCAAGTCTGATTTTCTTTTCAAGACCACATGAAATAAAAGTAATGCAGACCAGCTTGAAATGACAACCACCCTTTGATCCTAATCTGATTTTTAAACAAGGCTTACAGGATTATTTACACATAATATATCTTTCCTGTTAAACAACAACACCTCACTTCAAACCTTTAATGCTCCACACATAGCTTGGATCGCACCCTCCACCACAACTAGAGGTGAGAACAGTATAGCTATAACTTAAAAATGTTCAGAAGATGCTAATTTAATTCTTTTTACGGTGTTACCACATGTGTAAGCTCTTTGAAATGATCTCACTTCATCTCGAAATCAATTCCTAATACTTTAAATGCAAACTTGTGACCAACCTCATGAGCGTTCAGCGATAGCATGCAGACTAATTGCAAAGTGGGACATATCAGCCACATGTCTGCAATTCTATGCATGCACACACACACACACACACACACACACACACTTCAGGCCGCCTGGCATCCCCCCTCCCCCCTTTCTGATGTGTTTTTCATGTTAACACTTTGCAGTGCCTTAGGTACATTGTGCGGCTTCCCACCATACACAGCCCTACTAAGCCCATTTAGAATGTTTTTATGATATAACATGGTTTTTATTTTTCAATTAAATTTTTATACCTTTGTGTTTTCCCCCATTTCTTCTTTTAAGAGTGGCTATTTTTCCATCCTGTGCTGTTTTTCTTCTCTCTGTCTCCTTTGTCTTGAAGAAATGATCTGCGATATATTTTTCAACATTTTTGGGAAATACGAGCTGTAGATTAGAGTTTTGAAAGAGTTTTTGTATCTGTCCTTTTACAAAAAACTAACAAAGCTAATTTTGCTTCAGTGGAAGATGTGCCACTGCCAACCTGTCTACAGTCACTTGTCATTTACTCTCTAAGCTATAAAAAAAAAAGTTTAAAAAAAAAAAAACAGAGAACACTGGCCAAAGTAAAAGTTGTCTTACCACTGCAACCAACACATTTCAGGTGCAACTCTTACTAAAGAACTACATTCCTAAGGCAGGAAAGTGATTGCAAAAATTCAGCAGGATTTACATGATTACTCCACACTGTTCATAGAGTAAATCACTCCACGTCTAAAAGAAAAAGTGAAAACTGGTTGACAAACATTACCTTGTATAAAGGGACATTTATATAGTCTATATAAGACATTAGCCCCAGTAAATAAATAATGGACGGCATGAAGCAATGTACATCATGATGGACGTGATGGCCCAGCACACTAGGAGTTGTATAAAGACTGTACTGTAATTCACCATATAATGCTGAATGTACAACTCTTCAGGGATGTTTTTACAATGGCACGATCCTATCACAACACTTTTTTTTTTTTAAAAAAAAAGAGTAATTTCATGGTAAATATGCTTGATAAATTATCAAAATTTTTGCCATTTTGCAATGATGATAATGATTTATACAATAAACTGACATCTTACCAACTAACAATACATTCAGCCAGTACAAAACGAAGGCAGCACAACAGCACAACATCCAACACCGACATCGAACAATGCCATTTTATTTGCCAATAGTCTGACTGCAGTAAGGAATATGAATATCAGATATATGGCTGATATTTCGATTCTAACAGGAAAAGCTAACAAACAAATTCCAAATACACAACGATTAGAGATCAAATCCCTTGCCATCCCTTTCTTTCCTATGACCTTACACTAATCTGAATCTTGATTTGAATAGTTCAGCTAATAAAGAGACATAAAAGCTCTACAACATCAATTCTGCTGGACTCCTTTACGCCACCCGGCTAAAGTGACACCATATCACATTTGACACCCCAAAAGCTTAGGAAATTGATCCCTCAGCATAGCCATTGATTGGGTTGGGGTTTGAACACGCGCTCAGGCCAAGCACAGAGGGAAGGGTCAGATGCAAAAATGTGCGCTCGGCTCAGTTGTTTTGTTACGAGAATCAATGGTCCCCCACAATGGAGGAGATTAGCCCACTCAGGTCGCGTAAGGAGCACAGCTCGAGTTACGTTTTGTTATGAGTTTGTACACTGTGTCTGATGGCAATATTTCTGCCTCATTCAGTGTTCATGAGGATCTCTTTTACTTTATCATTTATTGCAATCTAACTTATGTGTTCTTGCTTTGCCAAGTGACCAGATCTGAAAAAAGTGTGCATCTCAGGCAGTAAGTCATTGGCTTTGCTGGAAGTTGACACTATCAGGAGACACAAACACACATTTGTCTTACGGCAAAATAAAAATATGTCTATGAAATTTACCTCAAACTAGAAGTTCACACAATGACACTGTTTACAGAGAAACAAGTCTGAGTGCATAAGCGTGATCGAGCATGACATCTAATGAGCACGCGTCCCTGCAAAAACACTTTTAGTCTGTGCAAAGAACAAGCATGCGTTTGTTCCTTAATGCTTTGAATCAGTTTCTTATCTGAGGTGTCTTTTTCTCCTGTTAACGTCACTTTTAAGTTGAATTACAAAAATTACATGTTGACTTCTCTAAATCGGAGCAGGGTAATGATAAGGGGGAAAAATGAAACTTGGAAACACAAGAAACTAACTGGCTGAAAGTGCTGTAAATTTACAGAACCATAGAGAATTAAAAACTGGTGAGTTCAATGTCCTGTGGGACAAAAGCTTACTGGTTGCTGTTTGAATATCTAGTTGTACCTCACACCATTTATTTGCCTCTTTCAACAGTTTCAAACCAGTTGTAGACCATCATGAACATTTCAGCCACACCAAGTATGGATTTTAGAGGACATTTATCCCACTACTTTTATGCTACTGAGAATTTAAAAATCTATTCATTCTATATCCATTTGTTTAATATTAGACAATAGCCAGCAGCCCCCTTAACGTAGCTGCCTCGCTCTAAGATTTAAAACCTGCCAATCAGGACCTGTACAGCTCATCATCAGCACATTGAAAGCTGCACAACAGAAAAGTATCCAAATGCCCAAAGAAAGAGGTTGCAGCACAAAAGCAAGAACACAGAACATTATAAGATAAACAAAAGTGGAAGCCTAAGGATCTAAAGAATAAAAAAGTGGTACAAACAGGGTTGAGCAGAGAGCAGAGGAGGTGAGAGCTGAAGGCTTTGGCAGGGCCAAAGCAGGCCACAAACAGAGCAGCGCTAAAGGGCCCAGGACAAGTGTTGCCATGTCCCCTTGAAACCGCCAAGGCCGCTGGGTGATGAATAAATAAACACCCCCTCCAACCATCTAGCCTCTCCTTGTTTTGCAGCCAACACACATACACACACACACACACACATAGAAACTGGCACATGCACGTAAACAATACACACAAATGCCTACATGCATGATTGCCATTGGCCTGACTGCCCAAATACATACTCATAAACATGCAGGCTTTGTGCAGCAGAGTTTCACTGCTTGTGTGAGTGCCTGCAGATATGTATGCATCTGGCAGGTTGCTGTGTACATCCAACTGTCTGTTTGCCAGAGCTTATTCGCTGCTTTGCCTACTGTTCATCTCTATGCGTTTCACTGCCTACCTATATTTATCCAAGAATATGTGGAGACATTCCCACACTCATAACTCATCTGTGAAATCACTCACACACACACAAATTAAGACACATGCAGCAATGTCATGTCAGAGCTTAAGAAAACAAGAGACATGAAGCTGAGAGAATCAGTGATGGAACCTCGGCTCCACATCTCCTGGCCTGACAGTCAGTGAAAATAACTTCAATTATTCAACTTGGCGGACCAAGAAGCCAAAGACAGAGCAACCGGCCTTTTAACTTGTAACTTGTGAGAATGTTGTGACTCACTGCTGCTCAATGAAATGTAGATAATTTGTTTTGTTTTGAAGCGTATTAATTTGTCATTACTACTTTGTTGCTTTTGCCAGAGCTGAGATCTGCTTTTCTTAAACAGCGAGTGAAAACTGAGATTAAGTACAGTGAAAAGCACTTAAAAGTGAAGGACAAATTTCAAAATGATCTGATCTACCAGGAACTATGGAAGAAAGGGCACATATTACTCAGGTATTGACTGATATGGGTTTTTAATGTCTATAACAGTATGTCTGGATTTTTTTGAAGCCTCAAAAATTCTATGGCTATTATAATGGGACATGAAAAGGTCTTTGGAAGAAAGAGGTTAAATTAAAGTTTTTCGGTGTTAAACTTGAGTTTAAAAAGCAAGTTTTCATAGTAGGCTTTACAAACTATGAAGTGACAGGACTTTATCCTCTTATAAAGCATAAACAACAATACAGACGCAATCAAAATCATCCCCAACGACTACTAATCAGTGGTAAACAAGGGGTTTAATAACTGTTAAGAATACAATGTTGACTTCACACTCACTGGACATACCTCACTAGGGCCAGGCTGCACTTTTACCTTCAGAACTGCCTCAATTCTACATGGAATAGATTCAACAAGGTCCTGGAAACTTTCCTCAGAATGCCATACTGGCATAACAGATCACTGTTTTGGACCATTCTCTATAAACCCTAGAGATGATTGTATGGGGAAAATCCCAGTAGATCAGCAGTTACAGAAATAATCAGATGATCCCAACAAACATGTCATGCACTGACATTTCTCCTCTCATTAAATCTTCTAACTACAATTCATTAGAAACTCGTCTTTATAGATATTAATTGTATAGTTGTATAGAACCTGAAATCATAAGTCTTGCATTGGTTTTTAATGATTATATTTTATTGCATTATAATTCTTGTGGTTTTTTTGTGCTCTTACATCCCTCTTTGTTCTCTTCCCCACCCTTGTTAGTGTCCGATTACGTTCACCTGTACCTTTTTATCCTCTTGTGTGCATTTGATCTGTCTGTCTCCTCAGAGTTTGCCAGGTCTTTGTCTTCAACTTGTTTTCACTTGTTGCTTGTCTCTGTTTTTGCATTCGAGATGCCTGTCCCACTATCACTGTGCAGCACTCGGTATATTTTTCTTTAACTTAGTAATTTAAGCAAGTTTTTGACTCATTGCTAGTGATTAGGAGTTCAAATGCTTCACCATACCAGGTTCAGTGCTCAGATAACCAGCAAAAGGAAAACAAGAGCTCCAATTTCTTAATTAAGTCTAATAAGACATGTGCATCTTAAACAATATCTCATACTCCCACCCAGCTTTAATAAAACTGGGATAAAAGATTCAGATGCTAATCATTACCTCAGTTTACCAGCTTCATTCATTCATTCCCAAACAAACAGGGCTCGCAAGCGCAGTAACAGAAGCTCATAAGTACCCAAAACTGAGCTTGATGCAAAACACAAAACAATTAAGGTGAAATACACACCTGCCTATTACACCAGTGCTCATTGGTGGGTTCATTCATCAAAGTTGTGACCTCAGCTGGCCTTCATTAGGTCTGCAGAAGTGCTAGCCATTAATGTACAACAACTAATTATCAACACTTCCTGAAGAAGAGCCGTTGTTCTACTTGTGCACAAATTCACTCAAGCAGCCAATCAAGTTTTGAGTCAAATGTTAGATTTACTTTACTTTAACCTTCTCATATGTCCATATATCTGTCGGCATTCGGCACATGCACGTGTCTTTATATGGATGCAAATGATTTTCAGGCTGTTTATCTGGATGCACGCAGGCATAGAAAAGTGCATGTGTGTACGTGTGCACTAGTGTGATATCAACGTGTGTTCTCTCTGCTCTCCATGCTGCTCTGCTCCCACAGTGCCCCTGGGACCCATCTGCCTCCCTGTTATTAATTCATCAGGCTTAACCATGCAGCGCTTTATGACTCTGTTTGGACTGACGAACTATCACACACCGCCGCTATCTCTCGCTCACTCTCTCACAAGAACACAGTATTGAAAAACAATATCTGTCACTGGATGCTGAACCTTCACTTGCGGCGCGATATGTCTTTGGTATTGTCTTGGCCTCTGTTTGTATTCCAGAATCATCAATATGGTAAGCATGAGTGTAGCATGGCTGCCACCAAAGCAGATGACTGCACCATTATTGTCTGTGGTCAGTAAATCGCTCAAAGAATATTAAGTTGAATTAACTGGAATAAAAAGAAAAAAAAGATGATAGAATATCCTCTGACACTTTAAAAGCCCCTAAATGGCCAAAATTATTTCTCTGGGCAGCCCTTAACTTATCTCACTTTCCTTCGTCTCCATCTGTGTAGCTAATCCCCATCACAGAAAGTATTTTGGCTGATTGGAACCATGTTCCGGGCTAACCTTTTTAAGGAAAGAACTTTAGACTTTGCATTGAAAGATAATCTAAGAATCAATCAATGCCCACCACGTGAATACGTCTTGATTGCCATGTCTAAACCTACTCCCATCAAAGACAGGGAGATCTGAGATTGCGGCACATCAAAAGAGTTTATCTAGCTAGTATTATGTGACTGTAAATAGCTGCAGCAACATGACACACAGTGAGCAGTGAGAACTAAGAAAGCAGAAGTGGAACAAGAGGGAGAAAAGAAGGCAAAGTAAAGGGAAAAGTCTTATCACACTGGCTTAATCAGGAGCCTCAAAACAGTGAATACAAAATACAAACAACAGAAAAATATATAGATTTTATTTATTTATTATACACAGAGATACAAATATTAACTTTGCAACTCATTTTAATTATTCAGTTTAGGGTTTTTGCGTTTTGTAGCAACATTAGTCTTTTTTCAAATTTTCTACTTTCCTGACACGTAAGAATCAAAACATCGCAAGAAGCATCTTATGGAACAAAAAAAAGAGAAAATGAACTTTAGCTATTACACAGTGAAAGTGATTTTATCAGTTCCATGAACTCAACAGAGCTTCAACAACTGCGATAACTCTTATTTTGCAGAATTAATGTTACTTACAATTCTCCGCTAACTGATTTGCATTGAATACATCCTCCACAAAAGGTGACAAACATTTATTTCACAAATAACAAAGGTGATTAGGAATGACTTTACCCCACTGCACTTTATTCCTCAGAAGGCAAAATTAAAATTGAGGACAACCAGGGGGAGTTCTTATTGGTTCAACAGTGGCTGACTGCTAGGATTACACTGCCCCCCAGTGGCACAAAGTAAAAGCTTACATTTCTGCATTGACGAGCAGAAGGCAATCAAATTTTATAAAACGTTCAGAATGAAGCTGAAAGTTAGGTCCTCAGAGCTAGTTGGTGTGCTGATCTAAAGACACATAACCAGACGGGTGTTGGCAAATATGTAGAAACTAAGATTAGGTTCATAGTGTAAATTTTAAATGCCAGCTGAGCCCAAATTAGCTCTCATTTACACAATATGCTGTGGTAGAGTATTTTCCAAAACAAATTTGATCTGCGTGTGTAGTAGAACATTTATTAGTTCAGGCTGTAGATGAAAATGCCCAAATTGCCTATTTCGCTATTCATTTTAACTGGATGTAAACATACGTGTGCAAACAGTCACACTCTCATGACATCTGATCAATAAATGGCAAAAACAATTACTTAAACAAATACACCGTATTTCTGCAACTTTTCAGCACCCACAGATGATGATATATCGCCCAGGAAAAGCCTGTAACACTGTCAGTCATTCCATTTATGCACTGTTTGATTGTTGAGCTCGAATATAGAGTATTTCCAACTTTACATCCTCTGTGGAACAAAACGATTGACAGTGTTTGAAAATGGCCTGACAACGTGAAAACATGTATGACAGCATGCCGGTCGTCACTTCAAGGAAAAGGGAGACATGGGAATGCAAGAGGGGGAGACTGCAAGTCATCAGGCGAATATGTGGATTATGATGGTCAGAGGAGGGAGAAGAGTTGAAAGGAGATGGAGAACAGTGATGTGAAATGTTCATGTCGAAGAAAGAGTACTGAAGTGGACAGAGGACAAAAGGAAAACCTTTTGATAATATTCTGGCTAAAATACAGGCCGGGAGGAAAGTTTGGCAATGAGATTAAGGGACAAGGAAGACAAAGAGGAATATGGGCTACCTTTCAACCTTCTCTTTCTACCAGAATGCACAATCAAAGATCATCTTTTTGTATTATTTTCCTTGGTTCCTTATGTACAAGAAAGCTATTACACAATGTGATGCAAAGAGAAGGAAAGACCCTGATTTTTTTTTTTTTTTTTTTTAAAGTGTAACCAGAATAGGTGGACAGTTTCTGGCATTTCACACATTTTGAAATAAAAAACTTTTTGACTTATACAGGTTTAAGACTGGATGTATTCCTCTTAAGTAAAAGCCAAAAAAAATGGATGGATGGATGGATGGATGGATGTCCTCACATTGTTATTTACTGATGGGCCACTGAGAAGAGGAACTGTTTAGCATCATACCTGTGAGTGGCTGAGTGAGAACATTTTTATTGTATACTTAACTCCAGAATAGTATGGTCTCTCAATCTCTACATTATTCAAGTAAATTCAATAATACACAAAAGTTATTCTGTTAAGGTGACGATTACAAATAGCTCCTATAAGTAACTTTGGCAATTAAAGCTTTACTTCTGATTAAGCATCAAAGTCAAGAGTGTCTTTGTACTCAAATGGTTTAAAAAAAAGTAAAGATAAAAAAATAGTAACTTAGAATGTGATCATCAAAGAAAAACAAATCACTTTTTCAGAGCTTTCCGTAAAACTTTAATACTGCTGTTGATGTTAAATATATCAAATTTGTTAGATTCTTTTTTTGGTGTGTTGACACTTCATTATTCCTCACAAACCTGCAATGTAATCTTTGTGTCTATAAGTACAGAGGAACCTTAAAACTTCATTCAACACATTTGCATTATTTGCACTGAGGCAGATATGTAAAGAAGCTACAGATACACAGAAGTACAAATATGGCACATGTTTTTAAAAGTGCTAACGCCTTGAGGAAGTGTGGAGATCTTTCCACTTTTTCAAAGAAACAAATATCTTTTAGTTTCTTGGATAAACTGCTGCTATCTCTCAATTTCCTGCCCCAAGCAACCTCACTTAGTGCCTTTCCCTCCAGGGAGCTTTTTCTTGGCAAACAGAGCTGTTTATTTTACTAAAAAGGGGCCCTCAATTCAGCTGGTTCGTCTAATTAAAATGTTGCTAAAGCATCGAGGAGAAGGCATTTTATTTAACGGCTAATTGTGCTGACGCCAGGGACTGGGATATTTTATGCAAACACTTTCCAAGATCTTGGGGAAATAACACAAACGTGTAGACACGCACACACAGAGGAGATCGGTTTCTTGTTCATCGGTGGGATGAATTTTAAACAGTCAGGAGTATCAAGTTAATCAGTGAGAATTCATTGGGGGGATATCTGGTTGCCTTTTAACACAGGAGGATGCATGTATGATTAACGCACTGCTCCCCCATCGGACTGAACAGAATAATTGTCTTGTTTACCAACAGGTGTTTTTAATCTAGACACAGGAATTAACAGTCCTTGTTTGTAAGGGCGCTCAGGGGTTGCCATGTTTAAGACGTAATGGCTCGTCGTTTACTTATCAGCAGCTCGTGTCAATCTAATTGAGCATTTCAAGTCAAGTCAAGTTTAGAAAGTGAAAGATTTTTATTTAAAAACACTCTGTCAGTTGGTTTTCTAGTGGAAACCCATCCACTGAACATCCTTTGATCAAATTATGTTGATAAATGTTAGGAAACAGGATTACAAAAACCATTATGCTTTATGCCCCATTTCCTCGGCGAAAAAAAAAAAATATTGCATCACCCAGACACAAGTGAAGGATCTCATATGACGGCTACTGCAGCCAATCTCTTTTGGTAACAAGGATGAGATGTCTCAAATTCCCCATCTGTGTTTCTTTGGTCAGTTTTTAAAAGAGGCAACAGTGACAACCCTAGTTGTGTAAGCATAAAGTCACTGCTGACCCCCACCAAAAAAAACCAAAAAAAAAAAACCCTCACCCAACTAAATGTAACTCAGATTATTTTGTGGTAGTGGTCATGCATATTTAACTCCTTAAGTGTTCTTGAAGACCAAATGATGATATCCATTATACAAAACTGCTAATGAAAAAATTTAAAGAAAAAAATAGGATCAACTGACCCACTCATTTAAAGTCTAGTACACAGGTCTATATCTGGTCAGTAACCATCTGGCAAGAACTTTATTCTCCAAATGGTTAGCAAGTGGTTGCTGGCAGTTTCTAGGTGAAATCTGCTGCAAAGCGTGCTGCACCAAAACCCTTCCTGTGATTGCTTTGGTTGCAATCAGACTGACGTAGTCACCAGTAGTGACCATACAACACGTTGACTTGTCTGCAAACACTCGGTAACTACAACACAAATTTCAAAAAGTACAAACTCTTACTCTGAAGGCAAACATCCTCGGATTCCAGTTTGTGTCACACATTTCACAGTTTTACTACAGCTCAAAGTAATTAGTGAGAGTTTACGGACAAGTCAACATCTTCCGTGCAAACTATGGGCAACTTTGGCAATCTACTAGCAACCAAAGCAATCACATGGAGTACAGCAGCCTCTTTGCAACCAGTTTCACGAGCAACCACTTTCAAAGTTGTGGGCGAATACATGTTATTCCCAAACTACTGGTTGCTAGATGGTTGCCAACTAGTGTATAGACCTGTGTGACTAGACTAAATGTTCAATTAGGTCCCAAAGTACTCAAGTATCCTGGCACATCTAAGCAGAATATCCATCTAAAAGAAGCTGAAACACCAAAGATGCTGAACCAAGAAAAGGTTTAGCAATTGATACCTTAAGAATTAACCCTTTATCAGAATAGGTGCCAGTTAATAAAACTGCCCACCAATAATTCAACCTTTAAAATATTTAATCTTATAAATGTCTACTGTAGGATTACTGTACCAAGTAACACGGTAAACTATTATTCTTCCTAAACCCCTGCAGATCAACAGATGGGATGCCAGTGGGAAATAAATTTATCACATTTATTATTTTTAATTCCCTGTTCTGTGGATTTTCTGTCATCGTGAGAATTCAACACATATGTCAAGTCACCTCATTTAAGTGTTATCAATGAAAATTGCTAGCATTTTTTCTTCTTTAATGAAGTGCAAAATCACTTGACTTGGGTTCTGCTCGTCTTTGGATTAGGATGGTTTGGACAGGGATGGTGTGAATTTGCTGCAGTTATTGTAGTGTAGCAACCAGGCATGGGGAAAGCAGGTGAAGGCTCCTCAGTGAGAGTAAAAGCCTAGCTTGTATTACCTTTTCACACGTCAGCTTGAAGCTGACAGGTTGCTAAAGCAAAGGTATTTTAACATCCAATTTCAACAGTTTTGTGGCACAATCCTGACAAACTAGGGTGAGAATGAAAATCGAGGAGCGACAAAGAGGGATCTTAACTTGGGAATGGATATAGGTTTCTTTTCTTTGTCAACTGTCTTTTTTTTTTGTCCCCTAAAGAAAATAAAAACACTTTAACGGAGTCTGTCACTACCACCATTTCTCACTATCACAAAAAAAATAAATCTCCACCTATCTCTCTCATATATGCCTACATTTGTAGATATCTATACATATATAGATGTATTGATATCTCACACATAGAGTGTTTTGCTGATGCATTTATCTAAAGCACCTTGAAAACTGCCATGGTTTGAAAAAATACATCTTGAACCTTGTTATTTCAAAATAACAATTAAAAGGAGCCAGTACATTTGTGGAGCAGAAGGTCAGCAAAAATTAATAATTTAAAAATAATAATAATATAATAATACATCAGGCTGTAAATTAATTAGAAAAGTATTGACTTTATCCATTGGTTTGTGCACTCCCACTATGAAGCTTTGAAGCATGATATCGTCTATTTACCCTACATGGGGCAATAATTGCCAAAAAAAACCCATCAAAAACAAAAAGCAAACATGTATTGAATGAGGTATTCATTGACTTCTATGCAGTTGGAGTACTTTTTAAAACCAGGAGTTGCCCCCGCCCACCATCACACTGGGCATTAGTAACAATGCCAGTTTAAGGCATTAAAGCGTTAATGTTGCTCCAAGTAGACCCTGCATTTATCTCAATGGTTCCTGATGTTATTCCCTGCAATCACAGCTTTTTGTATCGTTATAAAGCAGGACTGATTTTGGTCTGAACACTAATCTAGAGTCTACTCATTAATTCTGTAATCACAATATCATTTACACTGGAAATCCACAACTATTTACCAGCAAGGACCCAGCTACAGGCTAGAAGGTCAGCCTCTCGGGCTACTCCAAGGTCACAGATGATTACATGGGTGAACATAGTTTGTTTTTGTTTTTTTTAAATAATAAAGTATCTCAATTTACATGTCACAACAGCACTGGCTACATTAGATAAAGATTATGCAGCACGGTGGCACGGTGGTTAGCATTGTTGCCGCACAGCAAGAAGGTCCTGAGTTCAATTCCACCATCAGGCCGGGGTCTTTCTGTGTGGAGTTTGCATGTTCTCCCCGTGTTTGCGTGGGTTCCCTCCGGGTACTCCGGCTTCCTCCCACCATCCAAAGACATGCAGCTTGTGGGGATAGGTTAATTAGATAATCCAAATTGCCACTAGGTGTGAATGTGCGAGTGAATGTGAGTGCGAATGGTTGTCTGTCTCTGTGTGTTAGCCCTGCGACAGACTGGCGACCTGTCCAGGGTGTACCCCGCCTCTCGCCCTATGACAGCTGGGATAGGCTCCAGCGCCCCCCGCGACCCTGAAAAGGATAAGCGGAAGCGAATGGATGGATGGATGGATATGCCAATAACATCTAACATGGATGACACTATACAAGAAAGGGTGTGACAGTAGTTTACTACAAAGAGGAAGAAGCAGGATGAAAAATAAATGAATAAAATAGGGTTTTTTAAAAGCAGCATCAAAAGCATAGAAAGTAGGTGCAATGGACAGTTTGCACAGGTTGTTTTTAACAACAAGTTTCACTATAGCTCTTTATACATTAGAACTTCAGTATTCTCTGTAGTTGGCATTATATCCTCACTTTTACAGTTGATATTCCAAGAACAAGTCCATCAAGTGAGACAAGCTCCAGGACATGGATGGATAGACATCTATCGATTGACAACCAAAAACAGAAACTCCTCACAAACCGGTTGGCAGAGGAACCAAACATAACAGTGGTAAACATATCAATCTTCAAATTCAACTCTTGGCAAGAAAACTACTTAGCATCTTTCACAAATTATTAAAATAAATATATTGGATTTCGCAGTTTCCTACAGATTTTAACATTTCTGCCCTGAACTTGTTTGGAAAGCGTTGCTGAGATATCATTAATACAAGGAGAACAGAGTCTTAACCACTGAAACCTTTACTATCGCATAAGTGAAACATGAAATACGGACATCCATAAAACCCGCATTTGTGCATCTTGTCCATCAGTCACATGTTTACACTTTCTCCTGCCAGACTCCTGAAGCGGTCAAAACCATTTTCTCTGACAACTGGCATTTTTTAGAGAGCTCATCATCTGTGGCAGCTGTAATTCCTGTCTGTTTTGACAAATTTTCTCCCAGGTTCATTTCTGTATTAATGATATTGGGTGACACATTAAGTCGTTTTCGGCTGCTGTGAATTTATTCCTTCCATGGCATCAAAACACATTACATAAGTCACCAGAGACTCCTGAGGTAACAAAATACTTTTAGGGCCGACTAAATCTAAAAAGGGCTGGAAAACACTCACTAGCCTGGCAACAAGACGACTCCAAACAACCAATAATTCTATAATCTTCAAGATGAACCTAATTTCCATTCCTGGTCTTTCTTTTAAGGATATTGTGAATTGATTTTAGTGGACTGTTATCTCCAATTATATACACAAGATGACTTCTTGGATTTAGAATGAAACATAGTGTCCATACCAGATTAAAGCTCAACTTTGAGCTGTTCCTTCACCCCCTCCTCCCCTCCAGTGAGCATGGTAGGATCCCATCTTATTTAGAAAAGGGTTAGCCAGGATTAAAGGGTGTTTCTGACGCTCTTATCTAGTGTTTGAGCACTTGATCACAGAGGCGTGCCCTAATCCGAACATCAATGCAGTTCCATCAACACGCTCTCCTGGAGCAACTCGCCAACAAAGGAGCTGTTGGGGCTTGTTTAGATGGGGGCCACACACACACACACGCCCCAGCCTTAAACACACAACATACACACACGTGCAGAGAAACATACAGATCCCTTTTAAGGAACACTGTTTCTGCTGTTGCTCGCTTTGATAGCTGATGCCAAATGTCTGATCTCATAAACGTCTGCTTGTTCTCTGGTGACGGACTCAGATTTAGGATCTGTGAAGCATTTACGTGTGTGTCTTCATCTGCAGCGCCGTGTGTCGCACAAGGCCTGTTTGGAAATCTAAGTGGGAGATTAAGTCAGGTTGGTTGATCACCAGTGGATTTGTTTACAGCTGGCTTTAGACAGAGATGATAAGCTGTTTATGTCAGATCTGTCATGAATAATTGAAAATGTCTGGGCCTTCTGATGTAGCATGATATCCTTTGCGATAGCATTGGTGTAGATAAGCAATCAACAACTGTATATAATTTTTCAAAACTATTATTTAGACCTTTAAAATGAACAATCAGTAACAGTTAAATGGTTTAACATTACTGCAGACAACTTTGATATTATGAATGTGTCTATTAACGAATCTGCAAAAGTCTTAATTTAGAGGAGCATTTAGTAATGGTGCATTTCTTTCTAAGAGCCCATAAGGCTACACAGGCAGAGATAGACAGGCTGGTCGAGTGTGGTCAAACAAACAAAAAAAAATTTTTTTAAAAATGACCCTTTGCTTTCCCTGTAGGCCTGCTGGCTATTTGACAGGACTGTAGATCATACTATTAGATGAGCTATAATTGCAAGTGACTGCTCTGTGTTTCTCAGAAGTGGCTGTGTTCTGTGTGTGTGTGCCTGTGCATGTTTGTGTGGTGGGGGTTCAGTGGTGTTTTTGTTAAAATAAAAGGGAGAAGTGTTGTGCTTGCTGTGGATTCTTTAGGAAATTGCTGTCGCACACGCAGGGGCTGGAGCCGAGGCCTGGCGACAGAGACAGAGTCTGGCTCCCAGAACCATTACTGCGCCTGCTGGAGCCACGGAGGCCAAGCTGTGTGAGTCAATGTGTGTTTTGATAGTGCCGCAAGGTTTTTTGAGCCCAAGCTTGACAAAATATGTGTATGACTACAATGGTGTCTGTACCTAATTCAGCTTTCTTTGTTAAGTCTAATCAAAATTGTTGCTTTTCTTAAAGCTGTTGTTGAGTGATAATGCCAGTTTATTCCAACAAAATCTTAGTTCTTTAAAGTTATAATTACACCAAGGCAAAACAATCTCACAATTATATTGGTGACCTTTTCATATACCTTATGGAGTGTCTGTGTCTATGTTATGATATTATATTGTATGAGTATGTTTAGATATCACTACAAAAGGTCCAAAGTTGAGAAGTTACCAATAAATTAGCAGTCCAAACAGAAATTTGTAGTCGCCACTCCAGAGAACCCACAGACTAAACAACGATGACCCCAATGGTGACCTTAGAAGTACACACACACACACACACACACACACACACACCAAAATGATATATAGCATTTTCTAACCTCCTGGTCCAAGAGCAAAAACTGAACAATTTGGTCAGTATTGGGGAAAAAAATAAAATTCAATTAAGAAAAATAAAGTTTTTATAATCAATAAATCTGCCAATTATTTTTGAAATCCTTGATCATTTTTTACCTCCAGAACCTCAAATTATGACCTCAAATGAGCCAAGTAGTCATGTTTCTCCAGGCTTAATGTTTGCATTTGTTGAATACAGCAGATTGTGTTTCTTAGTGGCTCATGTTTTAAGAACCTACCAAAAGATGGGTATGCCAAATTACCTTAGGCTACGAATGCTGTGGATTTTGGCATAGTTCATGTTACATACTTGTTCCTGTACAAATAAACAGAAACAAGGAAAGACTCGCATAAAAATCAAGCTACAACTTTGAATAAATCAGTGGGTACAAAGGATTAGTTTCATCAAAAAGCTGACCAAATGTAAAAATGGTCAGGAAAGTATTTCTGCTGTGAAAAGTCCCATTAGAAATGTATTTTAATAAAAAACATCTGAATTCTGAGTTAGAGCCAAAAGCATATGTTGTGAGGTCAAAGTGACCTTGAACTTTGACAACACTAATCTGTTCATTCATGAGTTCAGGCAACAGTTTGTGCCTAAATTGAAAAATATTCTCTCTTCAGATATCTAGTTCATGAGAACAGACATCTGTTACTTGCTCAGAGGAATAAAAAGTTCTCATTTTCCCTGAAACCCACGACTGTCCTCAAAATTGTTGGAAGTTTGCTGTACAGTTCAAAATTTACATTTTGCAAGGCAAGTAAAAGCATAAAATCTGTACATCTCAGCAGCCAGAGCCTACAGATGTTCGCAACATTTGTTGAAATGAACAATGAACAGTTTTAGTCAATGAGATCTTAGTAACACTTGTCCAAAACCCTTGATGCCAATGTCATTGTGACTAGTTAAAAATCGTTGGTTTCCAGGTGATTGCATTTATTTCTTTTTTTGTATTTAGCGACCAACTGCAAGAAGTTGCAGCAGGTCACCCATAGGTTGAGTGTGCTGCATGGTCAACCACTGGGTCACCATTGTTGATTGCAAGGCGATTGCGTAGGTTGCCTGCTGGGAAGCAACATGTCTCCAGACAATCGCGACTGCAATCATTCTCAGACAGGCTGACAAAGCAAATTGCAAACCGTCATCTAATCTATAGACTGGCAGATTTTCAATTCAGTCTGCACTGACGAGTCCAGCACACCTAAAATGTGCCTCTTTGCAATAGGGGAGTCGATTCAACTGGTTGTATTCTGATTATATTCCTATATAAAAGCTAGGCTGCTGAGTGCCTTTTTAAAGTTGCCTTTAGGAATTTTCCAGGCTTCTTGAAGGACCTTCCAGCACCCTTCTTTGTACGCTGGCTGCCTTTTGTTTTGTGTTCCTTTAAGATGATTCCACTGCTTCAGTAATGTCAAGGTCTGGATTCTGAGGACATCAATCCATGACTGTGGATTGTTCATCTATGCAGGTTTGCTTTTACTGTATTGGCAGTGTGTTTGGGATCAAGCTGAAAAATGAAGCCGCTGCCAATTAGATGCTTTCCAAACAGCCTTACATGGTGGATCAAAATCTGATGGTACTATTAAGCTTTCATAATTTTGCTAAGATCCCCAACACTGCTGGCTGAAATGCAGCACCTAATCATGACAGAGTTGTGTCACTATTGTACCACTGTCCTGACCTGCTAATGACAATCTAAAGCACAAGTTTCAAATTTAGACTAATGCCATGAGACAGAAAAACTACTGCTCAACATATTATTATTATGTTGAGCATATTATATTATTATTATTATTATCATCATTATTATTATATACATTACTGATTCACTCATCTGCCTTCAGGTCACCAGTTTGTTGCAGGGCTAACACACAGAGACAGACAATCATTGGCCTGCCAGGTAGAGAAATGTGATTTGTCACTCCATTGTTCCTCCGAATGCACTGTTGGCATGCTTTACATCACTGCATCTGAAACTTTGCATTACGCTTGGTGATATAAGGCTTGGAAGTAGCTGCTCGGCCATGGAAACCAATTCAATGAAGCTCTCTATGAACTGTTCTTGAGCTAATCTGAAGACCACAGGAAGTTTGGAGGCCTGTAGTGATGAACTCTGCAAGGCTGGAGACCTGTGCGCACTATGCGCCTCACCGTCCACTGACCCCACTCTGGGATTTTAAATGGCCTACCACTTTGTGGATGAGTTTCTGTCGTTCCCAACCACTTTCACTTTGTTTTAATACCACCAACGGTTGACAGTGGAATATTTAGTAGTGAGGAAATTTCACAATTGGACTTCTTGCAAAGGTGGCATCCTGTCACAGTACCACACTGGAATTCACTGAAGTCCAGATAACAACCTTTTCTTTCACAAATTTTTGTTGAAGCAGTCTGATGGCTAGGTGTTTGATTTTATAAACCTGTGGTCATGGAAGTGTTGGAACACCTGAATTCAGTAATTTGAATGGGTTAGTCAATATTTCTGGGATTAATGCATTGGCACTTTTTTCATTAGACATTTGCATTTAGCAGCCTTTTTTCCTGAAGAAGAGCTCCACCATTTACACCATTTAAAAGTGCAAATGGTGTTACTGTTTTTCTATTAAATACAGTGAGAGCACATATAATATTAAACATATAATTTTTAATTAATACATTTTAGAAAATTATAGTGACCCACTTTAAACCATCTTCCGTACAGTCTATGACAACCAGTTACGGAATTTGAGAGCACTGAGCCAGAATGTGAAGGCCTGTCTCCCTCTGCTGGAAGAGAGATGTAGTGTTATGGTGGGAAGCATTGCAGCACTGTGACCACAATAGGAACCCCAGTCCCAATGACTCCTATTTGCCCCTAAACCTCAAAAACTGTTAGGTCGACCTTTGACCTTATACCACACACTGGAGCAACCTCATTTGTCACCTGGATATGGAGTATTGTGATAAGGGGGTGGAGGGAAGAGCGGGGTGGTTGGAGGGGTGTATGGGTGTTTGGGGGTCATTAATGTGCAGGGCAGTGCCAATGTTGATTCTTTTTCTTTTTCTTTTTTTTTTTAAGGGGGACGTGGCTTTGGGGGTATAAACAGTCTTGAAGGGAAAGAAGGCTTTTATGTGTGTGTACAAAAGTTACAGACAGAGAGACGCTGTCTGGTTTGATTCTGATTGGCCGGGGAGGCCGGGGATGCAGAGGGGTCATGGAGTCAGGCCTGATGAATGTTTTGTGATACTCAGGGGGGGTCTGTATGAGAGGGGGAGCGTAGTGTGCTTTGAATTAGTGACAAGCTGAACCCCTTTAAACATACTCTGTAATTACTAGTATAACTTAAATCAGTAGAGGAGGTTCATAAAAAAAACTTTTGGAGATAAGAACAGGAAAAGTTTTCATTTTTATTCCCATTTATTTTTGACAGCTGTTAACTTTTTCAAAATAGTATAGCTAGTTCCCCATGCAGTAAAATCTTTGATATTTTTGACACTGACAACCATGCACTAGCTGAAGTGAAGCTGTGCTTAAAAGACTTGGCATATTTTTCAAAATTGTCTGTATGTGAGGAATTTTAAGGCACAACTCTATAGCAAAATGTAAAATAAAGTGTTGCTTTTTTAGAAAAAAAATGTGATTAGTCTGCTACTTAAGTATAAAAATTACACCTTTGACCAAAGAACTAGATTACACCTGAAGTTGATTCCCAGGGTTGACTGCCCACTGAACCTAGAATAGATTAAATGTGGACGTTTCCAAACACTGAAAAATAAAAGGATATTTGATCTATCTGCTTTTTCTTTTTTTTATACAAACAAATTTTCACCATCTCAGTTTTACCTCAACTGTACTGAAATCAAAAGAAAGGCCACTGAAATCCTTTTAAAAGATGAATTGGGGTTGTAATGGGGAACATTATTACATTTTGAACACAGCACATATAGTCCCATTGAAATGAAGTTATAGGTTGTAATGATGATGTGTAATCTTTGCAGTTATTTGAATTACCTGGAGGCAGAATAGAGCATACTTAAACTAGACACAGTTGCCTCATACTGTGCCTGAGCATGATTATCCTCCCTCCCCACTCACCCTCTGACCTGCACTCACACTGCACGTGATGAGCCGGGTCCAAGTATGCATCCATTTGTCTCAGCGCCTCGGTTTCTCTTGTACATTCTCTTTATTTCACATGCATACACTCTCCTGAAAAGCGCTCTCGCACAGTTTCGCAGAGGCAGCTGTCACTGAGGAAGTGTTGACATTTCATGTTTGAGTGCAGATAGCGATCAAACTGTATGCATCCCATACTCAAGTCCAACTGGACCATGGTTTGCCTACTTGTGCCTGAGCATGGCATGCATATCACACTAGTCAAATGAACTGGAGTTTGGGGGGTTCAACATGCTCGGGCAGTGTACTGATCACCTTGTGTCTGCTGTGCCAAAGACTACACCCTAAGGGTAATTGGGTTCCTGCTCTTAAATGTTCAACCACATACACTGCAAGTTGTTTTAGCTCGTCAATGTCAGCTGTATCTCTCATGTGTTGATCTCTAGCTACTGATACATCTTTTGATGGCCTCCCACCATGAAAGAGCAATCGCATTATCAACATGTCAACATTTTAACAGTAAGGGGCTTGTAGTTGATCCTGCACAGGATTGTTTCATTAACAACAAGCACAAAGAGGTCTTCAGAGTAGGGCTGCCACAAACGATTATTTTGATAGTCGACTAGTCACCGATTAATTTTGCGATTAGTCGACTAATCAGATCATCATCCATTGGACATAAAACTACAGCTTATTGCACCAGCAGCATCTGCTCTTATATAACTATCATTAGCTTACAGCTTTAAGTGTTTAAGGTGCTAACTAAAAATAAAGACAAGATGATAGTTTATTAAATTTTAATGAAATTTGCAGATTGTTTAGGTGAAGTTTAATAAACTCAGCCGTCTGCTCCTTGATATCTAACATATAACGGGACACCGGAGTAAATTCTGGAGCATCTCACACTTCTGATAATCAGCTGTCTGCCTGACGTTTATTCAGCTGTGTAAAAACTATAACTTTGATCTCAGCCAAACCGATTTACTCAGGAACAAATAAAATACTAAAAAAGCCAAACAATAACATTTTTAAGTTATCTAAGTGACTTATATATCATGTTCAACCTGAGTAGCGAAAGACAGCGGTGGGTTTGAAGCCGGGAGTCAGGTGTTCTCACGGCTCAAGTTAGCCTTGCCCCGGCTAGCTATCGAGCTAGTGGGTAACAGACGTCTCTGAAAACGTAGGAGCGCTTTTGAAAATATGTGGTGTCTTGATAAACTGAGCAGATATTTGAGGTTTACACAGTTACATTCCCTGAAAATATGTTAAACGTTTATTTTGTGACCCAGAAAGAATAATAAGAGTAACATTAAAACTAACTAGCTGCCGCCATTGTTGGAAACTGAGCTGGGCTGCGCTATGAATTCTGGGACAGAGCTACTTCTTCTTCTTCGGGGTTTAACGGCAGCTGGCATCCTTGTACATGCAGTGCTGCCATCTTCTGTTTCAGTCCGTTATTACACTCTTAAATCCTACTACTTATTCCTGCGTCTTTTGTGATCTTACAAAGCTTCAAACGATGCGTCGACTATTAAATTAGTCGTCGGCGATTTTGATAGTCGACGTAATCGTGACTAGTCGACTAATCGTGGCAGCCCTACTTCAGAGAGAATGTTTTCCTAATATTGGTAAAAAGAGTTTTAACCAGGTGGCGTAAGGTTGCATAACCCTTCAGGTTCTTCATCTTTATCTTTACTCTGATCCTGAGTAGCTATAAAAATGTATAAAAACTAAGTTTCCAATGCCAGAAAAGTATTTTACCTTACTGGTGGTGACTTACAAATATTTAATCATTAAAAAAAAACATTAAAAAAAGAAACAACACAGACAAATATCCTTGAGCGGCCATTATTACAGTTAACTGAAAAAACAAAGCCAGTCGACTGTCAAAGTGGAAAAAAGCCAACAAACAGCAAGTGCCTGTTAGAAATATTTTCCTACTGCCAAAACAACAAGCATGCCTTTCAAGTTTAGACACAAGTTCAAACACTATGGAAGTCTTACCTGACCTGTCATGTCAATCAAGGCTCACTTTGACATCTAGTTAATGAAAGATAACACGTGTTATCAAAGGAAATTAATTTAAATAATGACTTGTTGACTCATCAAAAATAAATAATGGCTTTCTAGTTTATGACAGAAGTTGATGTTTGGGAAACATGGGTGCCTGTAGGAAGTAAAGGTTGTTTTAACCTGGCACCTCTGCATGAAACTACTTGAGTTCTTAACACATTAAAAACAGATAATCATACAAATTATAATCCAGTAAGTAATCCATAGATGAAAATAAAGAACATAAAATTCTGTAAAACAACCAGAGATATGTTTTTAAATTAATTAAATTTGAAAGCAGTAGGCCAATAGGATACTAAAGAAGAAAACTATGCTCTCTATCTGCCAGATTCAATGTGGTTGAATTTCCTAGTCGGTATGTCTGTACAATGGTATTACTTGCACTAAGTACCGCAGCAATTTCCTAATGTTGTAAACCTGCTCAACATTTGGCAATAAAACCCTTTCTGATTCTGATTCTGATTAAGTGAAAAAGTGAATTAAATTCCAGATTAAAAAGTTGTTCCTCAGAGTTTTTTCCACTTATCAGTATAGTTTGTATCCCTAATACAGTACTTTGTCTTGGATCACCTCTCATTCCTTTTGTTGGAAAAAGAGAAATAGACTCAGTCAGTCATTGAAATATCAGCAAACATAAACTGAAATGCAATATATAAGGCAAAAACGATTTCATCGATTTTTTTCTGTTCAGGGACACTGGCAATCAGTTTTGGGATCATAGTCGTGGTGAACAATGAAGCTGTTGACAGACACTTTGTAAATAATCAAAAGATCAAGCTTTAACATTTTTTCTGCCTTCATTTTTGATAAGATTCCCAACAGCACTGACTGAAACACAAGCCCAAACCATGACAGAACCTCCCACCATGTTTACAGATAGCTGTAGATACACACTATTGTATCTTTCTCCTGACATACTGATGACGATTTCAACCAAAAAAAAAATTGGATTCATCACTCGATAAAACCTGTTGCCACTTTTGTCCACTTCTTGTGTTATTTGGTATTACCTCAGCCTTTTCTCCCTATTTCCCATTCTTAAAAATGGGTTCTCTACAGCCACCCATCTACTGAGACCATTTCTGATGAAGCTTCAGTGAACTGCAATGGATGAACTGAAATGCCAGATGCATTTGTCAGCTCTCATGTCAGGTCTTTGCTGGATTTTTTCCCCCTATTTCTTAAGTTTCAGACACTGTTCATCTGCTGTAGGTATCTTTTTTAGGCCTGTCATTTCTTGTGTCCTCCACTTGTTCAATTTTTCAAGATTTTAAATATACTATGCCAAGATTTAAGCAAAAAGCTAATTGGGAATCACTTTGGCAATGTTTGTAGATTCAACTAAAGAAATGAGAACAACTAATGTGCTTTTGCAACAGGATGGTAGTAACAAGCAAGTCGAAAGTGGCAAAGTGTTAAGTGGGTTGACAAACATGAAGAAGCATTCCTCTGAAAATGTCGATGTTCAATAAAAAATGCAAAAGACCTTCAGAATTACTACTGCAGAATTATTGCTCAAGATCACTAGAATACTGAATAATTGGAATTGGATAGTGGGAGCCAGTGTAGCTCTACTAAGACTAGACTGATGTATTCTCTATTATTGGTTTTCATTAATAACCTTGCAAAAGAATTCTGAATAAGCTGCAGCCTACTGAAAGTTATTTTAAGGAGTCTAGCAAAAAGAGCACTGCAGTAATTCATTTTTCAAGAGAAGAATGCATAAATGCCTGGATGAGTTTTTCATAGTCATGGCAAGTTAGGAAAGGTGTGACAGGTCAAAATGCCTGCTCTGAAAATAGCCTGAACACACTCCAACTCAAGCCAAGCCAGGTCACAAAGCAAATGCCAGTGCAATACTTATTTGAGGGTATCTTTCCAAACTAAACATTCATGACAACCAGTTCCTATAGGTTCACTAATAAAAATAAATAAATAAATAAAGGAAACTGACCAATCTGTAGCATGCCAACACTAAGTTCATGGATAGAGGACAGAGAAACTGGAGTATTGTTTAAAATCGAATAACACAAGAGGATAACAACATGAACACACATCATGCAAGTCACTATCACAGAACTATTGAAGAACAAAGATTAGTGCTGACCAATAAATAATCATTATCACTGTGATAGAACTAAAGCATTTCAAACCACTGTGTGAAAGGTAATGAATAAGAAATGTAAGTGACTCATGTCAATATTTCAACATGTCCAATAAAATCATGAAATACACTCACTGGCCACTTTGTTAGGTGCATCTGTTCAACCGTTTGTTAATGCAAATATTTCATCAGCCAGCCACACTGCAACAACTCGATGCATTTAGGAAAGTAGACATGATCAAGACAACCTGCTGAAGTTCAAGCTGAGCATCAGAATGGGGAAGAATGGCTGTTGTTTACAGACGGACTAATCTGAGTATTTCAGTAACTGCTGATGTAATCGGACTTTCCAGCAGCACTCCTGTCAGCTAAGAACAGGAAACTGAGGCTGCCAATTGCACAGGCTAACCAAAATTTTTCAACAGAAGATCGGAAAAATCTTGCTTGGTCGGATGAGTCTCAATTTCTGCCGCAACACTGGGTTTTTTTTAATTTGACCATAACAATATGAAGCATGGATCCATCCTACCATGAATCAATAGTTCAGGCTGGTTCTGGTGTAATAGGGTGAATGATATTTTCTTTGTACACTTTGGGCACCTTAGTACCAGCTGAGCATCATTTACACGTCACAGCCCACCTGAATATCCATGTCCATCCCTTTATGACTACAGCATACCAATGAGGCTATGCTTCTGTTGGCCGCTTCCAGCAGGGTACCTCACCCTATTACAAAGTCCCAATCAAATCTTATAGTTTCATGAACATGACAATAAGGACAACATACTCAATTGGCCTCCACAGTTACCAGCTCTCAATCCAATAAAACTAGAAGTGGTGGAACGGAAGATACACATCATGCAATATAACAAAGTATTTTATTCTATTTTGTACAGTATTTTATTCTATGTGTATAGTACTTATTGTATTGTACATAGTATTTTATTTTATTCTGTTTTGTATAGCATGTTATTCTATCTTATCTTATTCTATTGGGGGGGGGTTTTCCCTTAATTTTTACTGCTCTTAACTTGCACTTTCTGCTGTGACCACCAAAATTTCACACGTGTATGATTAATAAAGGTTCATCTTATCTTGTCTTATCTTATTCATGTGCAGCCTGGTCTTACGGTCCCACCACAGGATTTCAGTCAGGTTGAGATGTGCAGCATTTGTATGATGCCATCATGTCAATATGGACCAAAATCTCTAAGGAACTTTCAGCACCTTGTTGAATCTATGCCACAAATTAAGAAAGTTCTGAAAGGAAAAGGCAGTCCAAAGTGTCAAGTGAGTGCAATTTATTTTTTGTTTTGGAATATTATTAAAAATAAAAGAAATCTGTGAGGCCTATTTTAGGGTTGGGACACTAATTTAAATTCAATTTTAATCATATAGCACTAAATCACAACAACAGTAGCTTTTTAAATTAAAACAGAAATATATGTCATCACCATACTTGTCATGGTCCCCATGTCTGCCCGGCCGGACACGCAAGGTTACATGTGTTTTTGTTTACTCTCTCCCTCTTTCTCTCGCCACTCCACCTGGGCGGAGCTCACTGCGGGCTCCCGCCCTTGGCCCACACACCTGTTTGCCATTTAAGGCCGGGACGCAGACAGTCTCATCGCTGGATGATTGTGTGAGACACGTTAGTGAGCCACTCTAGCCTCAGTGAAGTTTTCTTGTGTTAGTCTGTGATTCTGCGTAACCCATCTCTCTTGTGTATAGTTTTCCCGGTCCCGTAACCTAACCGCTTTGTGGACGTGTGTAAGTTGGAGTGTAAAGAAGAGAGCGAGTGTGAGAGAGCTTCCCCTTCCCGGATTTCCCCCTGGACCCTAGGAACCCCGAATTTCCCCCACTGTATATATTCTGCACCTGGTGATTATGTAAATAAACTCTGTGTTTGGAACTGAACCCTGCTCTGCGCTTCAGTCCGCCATCGCTTGTGACAGTACTGAATGTTATGACACATGGCATATATTCCTCACACTATGCAGGCCTGTTAAAAGACTACTTTCCACATTAATGACAGCTACATTCAATAGTAGCACCAAGCCAGAAAAGAAAACATGTCTAATAATATGAACCCAAACACTAGCAAGCTATAGGAAACTAAAAATGTTATTTTAACCTGAGATCAAATTGTCTTGAAATTATATGCATTTTTCTTTTATCTCCTTTACCTTTTGATTTAATGATTTTTTTTTTTTTAAAGAAATGCATCAAATTCTAAAATCCAAAAGAAGGAAATGGTCAATGGCTGGAATTTCATTTTCCTTTTAGCAGGGAAGTGGTCATTTCTTTTAAATCAGACACTTGTAAGAAGTTACATTTTGTAATAAATTCAAGAAGAAGAGTATCTTTTATTGTCTGTGCCTTGTAGTGGCCATCAGATCTGTAGCAATGTGGATCATTGTGGATCATGAAGCAATGTAGTGTAATGATATTCTAATGACTTTGGTGTGGGTTTCTGGTAAAATTCATTTTATAAATATTAAAACATACTCATCCCATCAAACATACTCAAGCTGTCTGATTAAACTGCATGCTGCACACCTTATAGTTAACTCAAGCTGGGTTGTTAGGTCACATCACTCATGATATGACAGAGATGTGAATCAAGCAGAAGGGATTTATTCAGAATTGTGGAAGGGTGGGGTCATCCTTAGTGCTGTTAGGAGATGAGGTGGAGGACAACTAGACAGACTTTCAGGAAGATGAAAGCTCTGGTTTTGAGGAGACTTAGTTGAGGCAAATCAACAACATCCAAAATACACTACTAGGGCTCTGAGGTTGTGTGGTTTGGTTTCCCTGGTAGAAACTGGAGTACAGGGCAATGACTTGCAAAGGAAATCATCTGCCATTCTATACAGGCCTTCCATGGTCTTGGTAGATTGAGGCAGCCTTGTTGCTCTCTGTTAAAAATAAAAGGGCTCTTCAGGCACTATTCTTTTCACCATCATCAGAGATATCAAAAACTAGGACCCAATATATCAAGATCTTTGAGCATCTGAGTCATGCTGTGACCATCGATATGCTGAACAATGTTTTTAGCTCCACAGTGGTTTTAGCTGCCTTCAGACAGCACCTGCCTCTGGCTTGCATGGTCTAAGATTTTTGTTATAAACATGGTTATTTACTGTTAGGCAATCACAGGTGTTTGTGGTTAGCGTAGTCTTGTTTTCATTTTCTTACTAAAAACAGTTTCAACCCAATTTCAGTAGGCTTCAAAATAAATTCATAAAGAAGAGGTGCAGAGAAATGCACTTCAAAAATACAGCAAATATAATACTAATTATATAAATAAACTAAATAAATAGCTATCAACCTGATTATATAACTCTATATTTATGTATGTGTATGTGTGAATTCGACTGAAAATGGTTCTTATTTCTCCTTCTACAAGACAAAAAGACTTCAGAAGCAATGGTTGCACATATCAGATATATATATATATATATATATATATATATATATATATATATATATATATATATATATTCATTCAGATATATATATATATATATATATATATATATATATATATATATATATATATATATATATATATATATATATATATATATATATATATATATATATATATATATATTCATTCAGATATATATATATATATATATATATATATATATATATATATATTCATTCAGATATATATATATATATATATTCATTCAGATATATATATATATATATATATATATATTCATTCAGATATATATATATATATTCATTCAGATATATATATATATTCATTCAGATATATATATATATATATATATATATATATATATATATATATATATTCATTCAGATATATATATATATATATATATATATATATATTCATTCAGATATATATATATATCTGAATATATATATATATATATATATATATATATATATATATATTCAGATATATATATATATATATATCTGAATATATATATTCAGATATATATATATATTCATTCAGATATATATATATATATATATATATATCTGAATATATATATTCAGATATATATATATATATATATCTGAATATATATATATATATATATATATATATATATATATATATATATATATATATATTCAGATATATATATATATCTGAATGAATATATATATATATATATATATATATATATATATCTGAATGAATATATATATATATATATATATATATATATCTGAATGAATATATATATATATCTGAATGAATATATATATATATATATCTGAATGAATATATATATATATATATATATATATATATATCTGAATGAATATATATATATATATATATATATATATATATATATATATATATATATATATATATATATATCTGAATGAATATATATATATATATATATATATATATATATATATATATATATATATATATATATATATATATATATATATATATATATGAATGAATATATATATATATATATATATGAATATATATATATATATATATATATATATATGAATATATATATATATATATATATATATATATATATATATATATATATATATATATATATATATATCTGAATGAATATATATATATATATATATATGAATATATATATATATATATATATATATATATATATATATATATATATATATATATATATATATATATATATCTGAATGAATATATATATATATATATATATATATATATCTGAATGAATATATATATATATATATATATATATATCTGAATATATATATATCTGAATAGATAGATAGATAGATAGATAGATAGATGTGTGTGTGTGTGTGTGTGTGTGTGTGTGTGTGTGTGTGTACACAAATATCACTTCCTTATTGATGCCATAAATATTTTGAAACTACTAATGTCCTCCTTTTAAAAGTAAACTCCATGATGCTAGTAGTCAAACCTCCACAAATGTGATATCACTATAAAGCCCAGGAGGACCTAGTACAGTAGAACTCAAATAGTTAATAAATTAATAAATTGTGCTTTATGAAGAGGTCTAAGACTAACGTCCACCACAGAAGAAAAGCATGGGTCTTGTAGTTACGTCGTATGCATGTTAATCAAGGTACCCAACTTAGAAAAGCTCACCTGTGCTCGGTAAATGTTAGCTAACACTGACAATAGTCTCTCCAAATTGCTCAGTGAAAAAAACCTACCGAGTATTGTTGTGGTGTTATGTTCGTGTTGTCGTGTTGCAGACGTTGTTGTAACTCCTTCCAGTGTTTTTAACGGATCTTTGGACATAATGGCACAGTCTCAGGGGTAGAGAGCCCAGCGTTCCTGACTGACACTTTGCATAGGAGCCGAGCATTGCAGGAAGCTTTTATTTTGATACTTCCACTGACCGGAAGTTTAAATTTGCTGTTAGCTAAATATTTGATTCCCCCACGTATCGCGTTTATCATTTAGTAGTTATACTTCGATTACTAGTTAGAATTTATTTTTAAAATTTTAACTTTTGTCATTTAGATGTAAAGCTCAAAAATATTTCTGTACATTTGTTAACAAGTTACTGTTTGGATCTATATGTAGCAAAATGTTGGAGTTAAAATTTTCATGTTTCAATTCACAATGGACACCCCATGCAGAAGCAGATATTATTATATTTATTAAAAGCCAGATATTGTTTTGTTCCGGTGGTCTTGAGCAACAGTTCTTGAGGCTTTCTGAAGTTTTTTAAATTTTTCTTTGAACATTGGCTGCTTGTTCAATCATTCTCAGTCCAGTACTTGTGTCTGACTATTTTCAGAGGAACTTTTTTGTTTACTCACTAGTCACTGACCAATGAATCACTCAAGGATTAAAAAAAAAAAAAAAAAACAGCTCCAAACCTAAGGGATAAATCAGTGTTATGTTGTGTAACAGGCAACTTAGCAAATAATCTACTTTAATTGGTATATTTAGGTAGTTTGTTCCCATTTGTTTAGTTGAATCTTCCAAAGATAGGCATAAAATAGTATGTTTGAACCAACAAAAAGGGATTCACAAAAAGATATTAGCCAAAAAAGGCACATCTCAGCAAGGTGTGCAGTAGGTCCTTAAAAAGAATTTAAAAAAAACGGGAATGTCAGGCCTATAAAAACTGTCTACAGCAGATGAACAGTATCTAAACGTATGTCCTTAAGAAATAGGAAAAAATATTCATCAAAGACCAGAAAAAAGACCTGAAATATACATCTGGCCTTTGAGTTGATCCAGGTACTGTTAACTGAAGCCTCACAGAAATGCTCTTAGTGGCAGGGTGCCTGTCAAGAGACAGTTCTTAGGGAGCAAAACAGTGAGAAAAAGCTAATGTATGCTAAATTACACAGGAACTGGGCTGAAAATCCAGGTCTGATGAAGTGATCAAAGCAAATTTAAAATTTTTGGTCAAATTGTGAGGGCTGTGTACAAAGAAAGTCAGGTGAGAGATACAGCAGTGAATGTTGTACAGGTCTCTGTAAAGCACAGTGGAGGCTCTGTCATGGTTTGGGGCTGCATTTCATGAAATTATGAACACTAAAAAGTATCATCAAAATTTTATCCACCAAGCAATACCATCTGGAAGTCATATAATACACGACAGCTTCATTTTTCCAGATGACAATGATCCCAAACACAGCACCAGTGCAGTAAAAACATACCTGGATGCAAAAACACACAACAGAGCATCATTAGTTATGGACTGGCTTCCCCAGAGCCCAGACCCCGCAATACTGAAGCAGTCTGAGATCATGCAGACGAAGAATCTTACTAAAGGCAGCCCACATCCAAAGAAGATCTTTAAATGTCTTTTGGGAAGCTGGAGGATTATTCGTGATGACTACTTAAGATAATTCCAGAATGCTCTCCAGACTGTGTTGAAGAATAAAGGTGGTCATACCAAACTTTCAAGCTTTTTAGAATTCTCTGGGGGGTTTTAAACTGATCAAGCACGGACTTCTTCTATCAATACAACTATAATGAATATAATAAATGGATACCATGTTGATACAATATTACAATATTCAACGGACGTAGAAAAATATAAAATGATAAACCAGCACGAGTTATGAAAAATAAATAACTGGCAAACTTAAAAACTGATCTGACATAGTTTTTATATGATATTTATATTTATGATACAGTGATTGCCAGGAGGAGGGTGACACTCCAAACCAGACTCTTGAAAGGTAGCCCATAAGTATGGGGACCTTTTATAGACTCTTGCTGTTGGCCTTCTCCTGCAGATGGACATCAGAAAAAAACGATCGCGATTACGACAAGAGCCACCGAGAAGGATGACAAGAAGATGAAGACTTTCAGTGTGCTTTTAAGCATCCCCAGGTACTTTTTCCTTTTCTGATGGCGAGGAGCTATCTCTATCATGCGGGATTTTATTGACTTGACGATTGCGATTTCCATGGCTGGATCCTGCATTACTAGCACAGACTCAAGCTGTTCACGACTGAATGTCTTCTTTAGGTCTTTTAAAACCGCTTTGGAGACTTTTTTAATGAGTTTCTTGTCAGGACAGAATTTCGACGAGATGCGGAGTCCGTTCATCGTCTGGGCCGCCAGGCGTCCAACGGGAGCTTCCCACTCCTGCTTGGTATCGGTGTGGGGACCTATAGCTCCACAGTCTTTGAGCACCATGAAGGTCACATCGCAGACAAACGCCAGCTGCTGCTTGCTCTGGTCTGATGTGGTGGAGGCACATTTATCAGCCGCAGCTGATGATGATGTCAGTTCCACAGCAGGTGTGTCTGTAACCGATTCATGAACTTCAGACTCTGCTCTGTTTTTCGGACCTACTTTTTCTTGTAACAAACCTTCGGGACGTGTTATGGTCTCTGACAGCTGCTGGTCCCCGCCTGCCGCAGCTGCAGCTTCACAGTTGGGCTTTGGCTCATCAGCATCAAGTGCCTGCAGTGGCTCCATAACAGCAGAGTCCTTGTGCCTCTCCGTGATGATCAACTCTGCTGCATCCTCCGACGAGGTAACTCCCGACAATTTATTTTCCTGTGGGTGCTGGTCCCCGTCTGCCCCAGCTACGGCTTCACAGCAGGATTTAGACGTGTCAGCCGCCGATGACTGTGGTGGTTCCATAATACCTGAGTCCTTGAGCTTTTTCAGGATGTTAAACTCCTCTGTGTTTTCCAACGCTGTGTCTCCTATTATTATATTCTCTCTTAATGTTAATTTTAGGTTCTAAAACGTTTCTTTCAAGTTAGGCTACTAAAAGTTTTTTGTTTTGTTGTGTTTTGCGTAAATTTGTATGAGGCTGTGAGACAACTAACCCTTCTGGTGAGACATCAAAGCAGAAAGTGGAACTGAATCAGATCATATGACAACCAAAAGCTCTGATGTCAGAGAACTCTATCTTTGATTCCATGGCAACAATAATTGGAGAAACGTAAACGCGTTTCTTGTAGCCACTTCCAACTAAGTAGCCTGCTTCAGCAGGGCCGTAACCAAGGCTTCAACACTGTGATCCCTAGTCCCCAAGAACATTTAAAAACAAGGGGATACATTTTTTCATTCATTTCTGCTTTCTACAAAGGAAGAAATAGCTAGAATAATAAAGAAGGAAGAAGAATAAAAAGGAACTAGAGTAAGAGAAAGTCCAGTGTCATTGTACCATTGTACCATCCTTTCGGCACCATAAACCCTCAGAAGGACTGTAACAGTTGCATATAATTCTGCAATAGCTGCTTAAATCACAAATAGTTTTGCTTGCTTTTTGTTGCACAACAACATCTTTATATTAATTTATGGCATTTGCATGTTCTCCTTCTGCCTATCAGTGCGGATTTTATTAACCAAGAATTTTTTCCACAAATGTTCTGATAATTTTCTGCACTGTAAACAAATAAAAAAATTAAAAAGTAAATTAAAAAAGTCTTAATATACAGTATTGTACTGGATGCGCTGTAAAGATTTCACATATTTGTTATTTACAGGATGCTGCTGAGTCAGCTAAGTCAGGTATTGCAGTCCTATTCAGCGGAACCCCAGGGGCAGACCCAGATCTCCCCACATCTTGGTGTCGCTGGATGAGCTGGAGGAGGTGGCTGGGCTTCTCAGCTCAGACTGCTGCAAACACAGCCCGAATCGTGATGAGTTGCAGAAAATGGATGGAGTTATTTACAGCTATCTTTCCATATGTTTTAATTTATACAATGAATTGTGGAAACAAAAAACCCCATGAAGGGCAGCCATTGCCCTGACAGGGTTAATTTTGGATTCTGGAGCTGGAGAAACTAAAGGTTTCTTGTATGCTTGTTTACAGACCTGAAAGTTGCCGTTGCGTAACACGTTACTGATGACAGCTGTGTAATGTGATTTGTATAGTAAGTGGGCATTGTTAAATAAAAGTTGTACTTGATGTTGTACAAAAACTTGCTCTAGCTCTTACAAAAGGATTTGCATGGAAAGAAGGCTTATGTTGGTTCTTATGGACCGCTGTTTACAGCCTGATAACCATTTCAAAGTGTATGGTCACAAGCATAAAGTGAAAATAATGGTCTTAGTTCTCGAAATGCTGATATGAGGTTTTTGTAGAACAGCAATAATATTTGCATTACATATAACAAAGAATGGTGATACATGTGTTGTATACGAGCAAAATTAAAGACATTGGTTTGTTGTTGCTAGTCAAAGAAAGTAAAAGCAGTGTCTCTTATTTGTCAGGTATTGTATGAAATATTACTGCCACTATATGGTAAATGGCCTGCATTTGTATAGCGCTTTACTCAATCCTTAAGGACCCCAAAGCGCTTTACACTACATTCAGTCATTCACCCATTCACACACTGGTGACGGCAAGCTACATTGTAGCCACAGCTGCCCTGGGGCGCACTGACAGAGGCAAGGCTGCCGGACACTGGCGCCACCGGGCCCTCTGACCACCACCAGTAGGCAAACACGGGGTTAGTATCTTGCATGACAATGTATTTGTCATGCAGCCAGGAGGCAGCCTGGGATCGAACCACCGACCTTCTGGTCAGTGGCCACCTGAGCTACAGCCACCCCAGCTGTAGCTCAGGTGGCAGAGCTACAGCTGGGGTGTATAGTTTCACACAGTTTGAAATTCTACTTCAAACCAAATGATCACACAATTGGTTTGAAGTAGAATTTATAAAGGAAGAGTTTGAAAACATAGTGATGTAAGAACCTATGTTTCATTAGTCTTTCATTAACTAATCCTAAGCTGGAGTCCTGAATGTTGCAGTTGCATTAAACACTGTAGATGATGATGATTTTTGTACCAAAATAAAGAAGAAACAACATTATGAGTTCAGTATCCCTTTGCCATCCTTTCTGCACCGCAGACACAAGAGGACGCATCCATATGAACCCAGGGAAGAACCAAAACAGTTGCATGTAATTATGATCACAAGTGGTTTTTCTTGGTGTTTTTTTTTGTGGCAAAGTAACATTTTTATAACAGTTTATAGAGTTTGCATGTTCCCCTTGTTCCTACTAAACTAATATATTTCGGTATGTGTTCCCATTTATATTAGAGTTTAAGTACTATAATAATTTTATATAAATAGCACCTTTCAAAACAATGTTACTGTCAGGGACCAAGCAGTAAAGCATAAAGGACACAGGTGTTTTAATTCAAAAAGGGGGTTTTATTGACCCAAAAACATGAAGATATATTTAACAAAGCCAAAACTTAAACAGGCAGACCAATAAAAGAGGTCAACTCAATAGACTAAACTCAAGATAATAATTAACAAATCCTCAAACAAACATAAGATAAACTGACCTGCGGGGAACATAAATACTGGTTTAGCTAAACCAAATGACACACACGGGGGAAAACAAAATGGTTGCCATATAACCAACTAATACAAAACAATTAAACAAACATGAAACCCCCCCCCCAGGCAATGAAGCATGTGGTTCTATCCAATTAGGCTGTCAGTGATACTTCAGCTCTCCCAGCCCTTTGCTGCACCTTTTGCCAGACAGGAGGAGAAGCCAAATCCCAGCTAAGTCAAACAAAGAAAGATGTATTAATATAACATAAAACAGAACTTTGACCTTGCAAGGTTAATATGTGTGCACGCCATATAAACATTGGAAGGTGTGATCGAAAAATAAATACATTTAATAAAGAAACAATATTGAACAATAAGTAGAATATATTAAAGTAGTGACTGTAAATTAAACTAAAGTGAATCAACGGGTGGTGAGGTGTGGAGCTTACCATGTGTGGCATGCCATCACAGTTACAAAGTACTTCACAGGATAACGCGCAACAATAAAGAATTAAAATTAGAAAAATTGGTCAATAATCATAACTCAAACGATTATTAATATCAATTATAGACAATTTTTTGTTTTACAATACAGAAACCCCATCAGCTGGACTGATGCCAACTTCGATAGAGATCTGCATTCCTCTCATGTATGACAAATTTTACACCTCTCACTATAGTTTCACACAGCTGCTATTGGTTTGCCGCTTCCTGCTCTTTCTACAAGGTTGTCTTCTGAATTTATTACACACCTGGAGCATCAAACAGCAGCATGCAGTAGATGTCTATCACAGTAGTGCTCTATCTAAGCACATTTCAATGCTCAGCTAGAGTAGAAAAGTGCTATATAAGACCCAGTCCATTTACCATTCACCACACAGGCACAGTAAACTGGACTGGACTTGAGATATTTATAAATAAAACCAATGTAACTCCTGCATTTAGGCTCACCAGTTCATTTTGCTTAAATTTTAAAATGTCAACCACCCCAAAAGGATACAAGACACCTCCACGATTGTAAAGTCCATTAGGTTGGTCAGTTTTTCCTCAGTAGGTTGTCTGTTGTGAACAGTGGTGAAGAATTATCATAATTACCTAATATTTTTTCCATCTTCATCTGCGATTAAGAGTAATAGACTGTATAGAGTTATTACATTCTCTTACTGTAGGTGTCACAATATAATACTGTTCAAATGAAAGAAACTGATTTCTCCTTTCCTCCTTTTCTAAAGTGACTGTTTTTGTGTATATGGACCTTTTTTGGAGTTTTTACACAATGCTTGTGAAAGTTGGAAATGGAACCACAAATGGTTTCCAGACAACTTGTGACTCAATCAAAATCACCCTTTCTCATTTACATTAACCACTAATATGAATAATGAGTACTACAAGTACAAGTTTTCTGATGCTGATACTGTAGATTTTTTTCTAATCCTTGCTTTTACATCTTTTACTGTATACCTGGATACTTTGAGGTAAAGTCATAATAGTTAATTAAACTGAAGTAAGAAGTAAAATTGGGTGTGAAAAAGTATTTTATTGAACTGGAAAGTTTTCAAGTTTTCACAACATACTTGTGTAAGTTTGATTTGAGACCACAAGTGGTTTCCAAATAACTCATGACTCAATCACATGTCACACAAATCGTGACCAGACGGACAAGTGCCAAACTCAGGCACAGATCTGTGAAAAAAAAAAAAACAGACTTTTAGTGCACAAAAAAATTAAAAAACAAAAATGTGTGGCTACATTGTATCACTACTGGGATTAATACAATGAGTGAAATTACACATTAGGAGGTCCCAGTTGATCAAATAGCACCTTACAAACTACACGACTATGCAACCTGATTCATTAAATGTAACTAGTTTTATTAAATGGAGTAACTGTTGAATGCAGCCATTCAAAAGTATGTTAATTATTGTAAAATGATACTATAATACATTTCCCAGAGCTGAGAAACGGAAAGCTGAGACTAAAATCATAGTGTTTACTCCACTGAAATAAATGGTATGCTGACTGTGTGTGTGTGTGTGTGTGTGTGTGTGTGTGTGTGTGTGTGTGTGTGTGTGTGTGTGTGTGTGTGTGTGTGTGTGTGTGTGTGTGTGAGAGAGAGAGAGAGAGAGAGAGAGAACTCATTTACTGTTTATATACACTGGAGAGCTGTTGATGAATGACCCCTTAACACCCTAAGGGGAAATTTCTATTGCATGAAGTACATACGGAATATAAAGCAAATATTAGGACAGCACAAGCACACAAAAACAACATAACTTCTGACAGAAACCAGACATAGTATAAAACACTATACCCACTGGCTGTACTTTTAAGGGGATCAAAGACAATTCTTAATTACAACTGCAACATGGGGACATAGTCTTGGATAATTCAATAACATTTTACATTCTATTATAGGAAAATCTTGACTTTTTTTTTTAATACAGTAAATAATATTTCATTACAGCAACTGACAATTTGACAAATATGCATATTAATGTCTGTGAAGGTTCTCAGTCATCCAGGTCATCGTAGTCAAAGGAGCTTGCAAAGAAAAGCGTCTGGACTTCTTTAAGTTACTTGAAGACGTTTCACCTCTCATCCGAGAAGCTTCTTCAGTTCTAAGGTCAAATGGTGGAGAGTCCCAGATATAAACCTAGTGGGAGTATCCCCCCACAGAGGGACAAAAGGACCCCCTGATGATCCTCTAATCGCCTGAGCCAAGGTGTGAAACTGGGTGTGGGTCCCAATCAGCCAGAGTTTCGGGTGTGTTCTTTGTGAAACCTGGCCCCACCTTATCATGCGAATTCCTGAGGTCAGATGGCCCAGGATGTGAGTGGGCGTTAAGGCGTCTGGGAAGGGATCTCAAAACTGGATTATAGATGGCAGAGAGTTGGTGTCGTAAACCCCCGCCTCTGTTCAAAGATGGTCGCTCACAGTGGACATAGATGGCTTCTTTCACTCCTCTTTCAAACCATCTGTCCTCTCTGTCCAAAATGTGAACATTGGCATCCTCGAAAGAGTGTCCTTTATCCTTAAGATGCAGATGGACTGCTGAGTCTTGTCCTGTGGAGGTGGCTCTTCTGTGTTGTGCCATGCGCTTGTGAAGTGGCTGTTTGGTCTCTCCAATGTAGAGGTCTGGGCATTCCTCGCTGCACTGTACAGCATACACCACATTGTTAAGTCTGTGTTTTGATCCCTCTGTGGGGGGATACTCCCACTAGGTTTATATCTGGGACTCTCCACCATTTGACCTTAGAACTGAAGAAGCTTCTCGGATGAGAGGTGAAACGTCTTCAAGTAACTTAAAGAAGTCCAGACGCTTTTCTTTGTATGCATATTAATCTTTTTGCGTCCCGTTAAATGTTATTAGCTGTATAGCTAGGGATGTCAAACTTATTTTACATTGCGGGCCACAGTGTACAGAAATGTAACTACACTTATAATCAATTAAACATCTAATATCAGAAAAAGAAGCCCAATTTCAAAAGTATGTCTCAGTTTTTCTACATGATAATAAAATGCTGCTGTAATAAATTAAAAATATCTATCAACGTGACTCTATGGGCTTAAATTGCAAGAAGTAAATGTTTGAAATGACAGAAATCTACCATTTAATTACTTTGGTGTTGCGTGAATGCCAATGGGGAGGTCTTTGTCAACAGGAAATGTTGTAAAAGTTGTGAAAATACAGTTAAAAGTTGAAAATGTATATCCTTCACATTTTCCAAAGCCACCAGTGGGCTGTGGAGGATGACTACATTCTGAAGTTACACGTTCAAACCACACCGTGTCAGTGTTGAACACATGGACTGTTTATATTTGGCGCATGCAACCATTCATACATTCTTTGTTTTGTACAAATGTCAGTACACTTGCTGCACATGTCATAGTTTTACTACATACAATAAAACTTGCTTCTGCTAAATTGGCCCTGGCAGAGACGTCACTGTGTTGGAGAATACTGGTATAGCTATTATAGTATTTCTGTGCTTCTTTTATTTTTTTTTAAGAGAAAAGTCCACATATCCCCACAACCCCTCGTGAATGCATCATCAAGAAGTATGTTTCTAAAGACAACACTAAGTACATGTGCAACCTACTGTAAAAGTATGTAGTGATTACTGATATGAGGGCAAATGCTCACTGAGTTACCCTCTGTAAACATAAACAAATAAATTAATAAATAAATATTATGAAAAATTTGTCTTAATGTATCCTTGGAAACATATATTTTCATCAACTGCATGAACACAGACTGTGAAAACTTAGAGGGAATGTCTTGGCTTTACTTCAAGGTCTGACATTGTCCCCTGTGAACTCTCAGAATGACATTATTATTATTACTGGTCAAAACCAGTAAGTCCAAATGTGTAAGCTGTAGGAAATACCAGTTGAGGGCGCTACTCGACCACAGTAATAAACAAGACTTTTTTTTTCCTTTTCTGTCTCTCTTTTTTTTCTTCTTTTTTTTCTTTTTTTTGCCTAGGCATGAACCTGAAAACAATACTGGCAACTGTTTGGAGGCAGGAACACAAATCTGGCAGCACTCAGAGCAAACAAAACAGGCTAATCATCTAACTTACACACACCTTAGCAAATCAATAGGTATTAAAGACCTCAATCCCCAGAGTAGTTCACGGCACAAAGGCAATAAGAGATTACCAGATAGTCTCTCGCTGATATGTTGCTAAAAAGTTAACAAGATTAGCCAGCAATCGCTTTTAATCTTTTTTGATTCATCAGGCATTATGTTAGTTTCTGAAGTCTGAACTTTGCCTCTTCCCCCCCCCCCCGAAAATTCAATATGTGGTGGTTTTTGTGAGCAACTCAGTGCTATTATATTGCTTAATAACGAGATCTATACGTTTACATCTTATAAATAAATATTAAATAAGTAATATCATGATGATAATAAAGGCTGATTTATTGCGTTGAAGGGTGTTAACACTGGAATGTAGTTGGGGGGGTTTCTTTCTGTGAACTATCTGCACTGTGCCCAGTGAAGGATTTCATATGCGCACAAAGGTGACAATTGAGGTTTAAAATGAAGGATTCTCGAGAAATAAAGACGAGAGAGTGCGTTTGTCAAGAGACCCTTTGGCTTGCAGCCGTCGTGGGCCCTCCGTTAAAATGTAAACTACGTCACCGCTTCCGCCCCCTCCTCCTGCTATCCCTCCCCCTCTCCTCTCCCGCCTCCCTGCCCCGGCGTCGTTGGAGCTTCTCGGCCGCCTGCAATCCAACATGGAGTAGAGAGAGATGGGGCTCTAGCGGGGCCACCCCTCGGTAACAGCAGCGACGACGCGCTTTTTACGCACAACTGGAACCGGAGTCGTCGGCGAAAACATGCGCCTTAGGACTTAAAAACGGAGTGTGTGCCCTGTGCGCCCGTGTGTGTGTGTGAGAGAGAGAGTGCGTGCGAGTGTGAGTGAGTGAGTGTGTGTGTTTGGGCAGGGAGGGGGGTGTAATAGAAGACCGGAGCTGGATTAAGCTACAAAATTGTCCGTTCATGCTAGGTGATGGTGTGTTAAAGTTATAGTAAAGCGGGCATTCGCGATCCAGAAGAAAGAGGGTGGCTCCGGGGGTAAAAGAGGAAAATTTTAGGGGTAAAGAAGACGGAGGCGCAGCCAGTCGAAGGCAAGCAAAGAGCCGACACTCGCACAAAGGCGCAGGGGGGATTTATGCGGAATTGGAGACAGAATCGGAGGAGCCACGGTGAAAGAATGACAAGCGAAAAGTATGCAACCGCCGTGGTACATTACCTGAGGTGAAACGAGAAAATGATAGAAGAAACACACCCAAACGAGTAAGTACTGGGACTCAGAAGATTTCTCTATATGTTTACCGCTCTCTCTTTTCTGTCTTTTCCCCCTTGCTTCCCTCCGTGACTACAAGTTAGAGGTGATTGGAGCAACTTGATGGAATGTGCATTCTGTGCAGATCACTTCATGGTGTATGCTTTTTATTAATATTATTCTTTTTATTATTATTATTATTACGCTCAATTGGTTGGATTTGCTGTTTGATGCTGCTGTGAAGTAATGCATTGACAGTGCTGTCGAAGAGGGTTTTTAGGGCCCCCACCTCGGTGTAGACTCCAGGCTTGGGAAGGCAAGAGAGAAAGGAGAGGGGAGTGGGAGGAGGAGGAGGGGAATAAGCGTGGGTGGGTCGGAAACATTTTCTGAAAGGATCTGAAGCGAGAGAGCAGGCCCCTGTTGCAGCGTAACTTAGAAACTCCAGCACGCCCAGAAGTTACACCTTTTATAAATACACGCGCGGCGGCGAGCTCGCGAATCTTTTGTTTGTGCGTAGCTCGGAAGAAACAAACAAGCAAAAAAAAAACACTGAGCGGCGATTGCAGGGACATTTTCGCTTTGTTTTTTAGTCACATCTGTGTGTTTGTCTCTAACCGAAGGGGAAGTCTCACAGGATGTGAGATATCCGATATGCCTCATCCGCCATCTCTTTCTCAATCGCCCTCATTTGCATAGCCTACCACGCTCCATTCATAAAAAATAGCGATCGTAAACGTCGACTCAGCCTTAAAAAAAAGAAAAAGAAAGAAGAGAGACTGGTCCGTTTTTCCTAAACTGGAAACTGGCGAAGTTGTGTTTGACATGCACACGCGGGGATCGTGCTTTTTCTTCTGCGAACTATAGCTTCTACAAAGCTGTTAACTGCCTAGGCCCACAGATACGTTCGTGTGCGAACCGATGGGCCTGTACCCAAGCGGTTGACGCTTAGAATTTGCTTAACAGCAGATTAATATGCATTGTACTACCTTTACACTGTGTAGGGTGCAGAGCGCCAAAACAAATATAGATTATATAGCCTGTTCCTTTTTTTCAATCCTGCAGCCTTGTCAGGAAAAAACCCATATGTACAGACATACGAGCAGGCCTGCCAAACCATTTAATTTACTGGCTCCTGTTTGCATTTTTACAGCTCTGTTAGCCTAGCAGTATCGTCAGCGTCTGTCTCTGTCAGTCTACACGGGGCTGTGCTCGATGGGAATGCCTGCCTTGCAAATCTGTTGAGGGGGGTGGAAGGGCGAAGGGCACCGGAGGGGATGTTTGCGCTGCGGTGGCGTGACGCCGGCTCATTCATAAAAGCCTTCTAACCTTCAGCGCGTCCCCATTCATGCCTGCCGGCCGTACTCTGCTCTACGAAGCCAGCGTATGTGTGTCTGTTCCCGGTCCCAGGGCTTGAAAGAAGCAGGGACTGCGACCAAGCCTTTGTCTCTGCTTGTCATATGTTGCCAGACACACATTTGGGGTGGTGGTGGGGTGTTAGATGCAACCAAGAAATCAAACCACGCTTTGCTGTCTTGCCTGTCTTCTGAAACTCTGCATTTCCTGTATTAACATCTGTGCTAACTGTATCTTTATGGCCTTGTTCTGAGTCATGTGTTTCTGATAAACAGCGTTCTCATGGTGTGATGGGAAAAAGCACTCAAAAGAACCGTGGCTGATTGACTATCAATTGGCAAAAGAAGCCTTTTTATGTTTTTATGATTCATTATTTTACACTAAAATGGGCAAAAAGATCAGTTAAAGTTCTTGCAGTCATTAAAACCGGCCTATATAAGCTTCTAAATGCAATAATAGTAAATTTTTTTAGTGGCAAAGACTTTACAAAAGTGAAAATAGACGCCACTGCATGGCAAAAAAAACTGCTCAGGATCGGTTAGGGGAACACTCAAAGAGCCACAGTATTGCACAATAAACATCAGGTGGTTTTAATGTATGAACCTTTGGCTGCCAGATTTTAATTTATCTTTTGGTTTTATTTTATTTTTTCTTTTGGACTGAATTAGACTGTCTGGAAACGTCTGACAGCTGCAGATTTGCCATCGCAGTCCATATGTTTGTATCTAAATAGGAATATAGTCAAATAAAATCACCAGTAACAGGCCAAGGTTTTTTTTAATCCACATCTTTCTCTAATTGGTTTTTTGTTGCAGTAATAACTTTATTCTGCATGGTACAAAATCTCCTTTTTTGTATTGTTTTTTAATGTGAACCACTCGGCTATGTGGCCTCATAAAGGTTTTTATTGTCCAGTTACTGGAAGGAAGTGATCGGCTGTTGTCATCTGCAACTTTGCGTGTTGTGGCTTTCTTATCAGAAATTACACCTTTTGTGGGATTACAGGTGTGTCAGGAAGTAAGACACACCTTTTTATGTCATGTTGTGCAGCAGTGTCACTGCTTCTTTTACAGCTTCAGTTTTATTGTGCGTCTTTAGCTTGTCTTTGTTGATCCATGCTATGGACATGGTCACATGCCCATGTGTCAGCCTACTATCAGCAGGCATTGTGTTTAGTAGCGCACACACATAGTTTTTGAGAGGATCTTTTGTTGACTGCATACCTTAAACTATAATGTCACTATCCTCTTTGGAGGATGTCCCTCTTTTGCACCGTCCTTCTGGGGACATTTATTACCTTTTATAGAAGTAGAAGCTCTCCCCTGCACCGAGAGTCACAACACGAGCCGAGGACGTATTGATCTAATGTGAGCTGCTGCAGGGTCAGCATGTGCACAGTCAGTATTAGACAGGAGATGTCCAGTGACATTCAGAGAAGGTCAACATAGCATCGAAATATAATCCCTGAATAAAAGCACTCATCAATTGACCAACCCAGGCGTTAGCAGGCCTGCACGTTCCCCCAGCAGGATTGTTCTGTTCCTCGCACATAATGCTTTTCTCCATTAGCAGCATTCGACATAACAGAGTATAATTAACCTGACAGGAGTTTTAGGGCAAAGCTCATCGCCAAAAACAGAGTAGAGCTAAGGTTAAGATAAACCATAAGAGGTGTCCCCACTAGCACGTTTCATTAGTGCATGAACCATAATTAGTCATGTTGGAGCTGCACTTTTGTAACAAGTGCACATTATGTTAAAGAAATACTGCTTACACTGTTATGAAACCTATTTTGTTGGCTGTACATGTTACCTCAGCTGGCCTTGTCTCTTGTTTTGTAATTCAATAAACGAGAACACTCTCAGCTAGGTAGTTAGTGCAAGCTTTTTAAGAAAGCTCTAGCTTTAAAGTCCTGCTGTAAAGTTCAACATTTTAACACCTCGATTGACTCGCATTTCTAGTTAGTTTGCCCTGTGGCCTTTCAGGGAACTACAGGGCTGTTTTGGCATGTTTATTTGGGCTGTTTGTTTGTTTTTTATGGAAGTTGAAATGTAATGTATTTATTGAGGCCTTTGTCTTTTGTGTGTAAATTGACCTTGGGTTTCTCTAAGGATGCTATATGATTGTTATTATTCATGGTAAGTTGTTTCTGCCACTAAAAAAGTAAAAAATAAGTTGAAATTTTGAGTTGAGTATTTTCCAAATTTCAAGTGATTTCTGCCTGTAAGTTGACATTTTGAGACACATAACTGAAAATTTTGACTTTTTATTTCTTTTCTTTTTTTAGTGTTGGAAACAGACTTTCATATTTTTACACTCTGAGGTTGCCAATGAATTCTAACATGATGAACATAGTGAAAGGGTATATTTTACACAAAGTAGGATCTTTTTGTAACTTCAACCACAAAATGCTCCTTGTTCAGACTTAACTTTAATGCGTTTGTGCCATTCACCCTATCTGCCACCTACTATGAACTTTTTCTGCTCTTTTAAGTGGAAAAGCTCCTGTATGTCGCTTCAGGAATGCTCGCAAGGGTTGTTTCACACTGTATCCGTCATTTACCAGTAAGATCACAAAACATCAAAAAGTTCTCCAAATGTGTTGCAGGATTTATTGCAGCGAGGGCAAAACTCAAACAGGAGACTTTGCCTCCATGTGTTGGGAGTCACTTTGCATTGCCTAGCAAGGCTCTGTTTGTTTCTTTCTTTCATTTGGAAATTTTTCTGTTGGTATTTTAGCATGCTCGGACGCATTCTACTGTCAAACTTGCATTGTAGATGGCTAACTGGTCTTTCATGTATACAGTGTTTTCATATACTGTAACAAGAGTACATAAATATAACAAAACAGTCTGGGAAGCGTGCATAGACCGACCAACTCAGTGGTGGGAAAGAAACTCAGATGGGCTTGTTTAGCAGCTTCTCTTTTATGCTATGTTAGAACAGCAGAAACATGATAATATCCTAAAAGAAGAAATACTCTTTGTATTAACCAACCTGCAAGACAGATGCAGTACTTTGAGTATCATTGTTAGTACAGCGGCAGTTTATTTAGGTTCATATCTGGGTAAATATCAAGTCCACATATGTGGATACACATAATTAACATAATAACTTCCTTTACAGACCTTTTGCATTTCTTCTTTCAGTCTGTACTCCCTCTGCACGCTCACACATATGCACACATCATGTGGAACAGATCCCTTTTCACAGTGTTTCCTGTGTTTTACAGAGCAGCTCATCACTGGTTGCTATCCGGAGCCTTTATATAATGGCCCGAGCTGTTTATATCGAGAGACTAAACAATGGAGCTGGATTGTTTGTCTGTTTTTTTTACTAATCTCTGCTCATCAGCTGACTAGATGACCAAGATTATAATAGCTCAAGTTTTCATTCACTCCACTCTGTGTTTTTCGCTTGTCACACCACGTGTAGAACAATCCATTGGGCTGGTTACTGAAAACACTTCTTCTCAGTGTGTGAACCCTGTGAACTTCCATTTCGTCAATAACCACTTTACGTTCGTGCTTAGTTTGGTTTGGTATTTCATTACCCTAATAATTTACTTAAATCAACACAAACAGTGCAGTTTGCATGCATGCAGTCTGTTATTTTGTAGATAAATAAAACTGTATTGTGGGTTTTCTGTTATCCTGGCTGATTATTAATCTCAAACCTGTTGGCATTTATAATTTAGCTTTTTGTCTACCAGTGCCATATTTTCTTCTTGTATGATGGCTAAAATAATACAGGTGTGTTAGATAAAATGAGAGTGTACTTTGATTACTTTTTTACACTTACTGATAACACGACCTAAGACTTTATTTTGCAAATTTAAAGGGAACCTACTCTACTTTTCCTTAATTTTGCCCATGCAAATTAATCATACTCAGTTTTTCAAATAATGAGATCATCGTATGTACAAGTAATTGTGAAACTCTAGGTTTCAGACAGTTTTTTCTGCCCTTGGCTACGTATTATGTCAAGTTAGTCATATGAGGCTGTGAGCACAAGAGCGCCACCCACTCACTCTTGAAATCTTTTGTTTGCGAGCGGCACTCAGTTAAAATAAAGTTGGCTAAAACAGGTAGTTTCAATAGATGGACTGAGGGGCTGTGCCAAAGCCCGGTATACGATAAATGAAGCGAAGCCTGGGAGCTAGTTCAGACAGGAAACTTGAGCTGTACTGCCTCATGCAGGCAGCTCGAGTGTGCATGAGGCAGTGCAACCCACCTCTCTCTCCTTACATCATGCACCAAACACAACTACCCCAATGTGGTGGTCTATTTGAGTTGAAGTATTTCCCACTTCTCCTGCAGACATGTCGGTGCATTTCTGCCTGCTTTTTCAACCCCTCCACCACCCCAGCATCCACCTGTGGGATCTAGGGGGATGTTTACTCATCGCTCACTAATTTCCGTGTGTGTCATATCTGCAGGGAATGAGAAGCCTGGAGCCCAAGTTCGGACTTTGTTATTCTGCTGCAATAAACCATTTCAAACATGCGTTTTCTGACTGAATAAGGATTGTATTGAAGTGTTACTCTAGTAGTAGAGTTACAATCAAATAAAAACATTTAATTCAAAATCAGAACAATAGATCCTATTATTCACGTCATGTACAAAACAATCTCTTGTTTATTCACCTTTGCTGACCTTAGCTGAGCAAACTGGTTTTTAATTGTGAAATAAGTTCCACCACACTTTGTGAGATTCACTTTCATTTCACATAGTTTCAAACCAGATGTTTCAGGATAAAATGAAAAGTATTCCTACACCCATGAAAAAGAGAAATGCTGAGGTTGGTTAATCCCAAACAGCATCTTGAAAGATTTCAGTCGCTCATGTGTAGCGGTAAGAATAAGTATATTTAAACGAAGCCTAAAGAGAACAGATGTCCTGCTGTTTATTATGCAAATAACTTTCCCTTTCTTTAATGCCCTGGAGTAGCAACACGGGGAGACCAATCACAAGATAAACCATTGACATCTGACAGTTTAGATGTGAGCATCTACCTGATTAAAAGACCAAGGTTGGCACAGATGTAGATTACAGATGTAAAGTCAATTAAAATAGTTTCCCCCCTCCTTTCACCGATCACTTAACGGGTGGCCAAAGTGTCAGGTTTTAATGGAACCTAAGCGGATACCTGGTAAAGAGCCTTAAGTTGGTTTAGTCGCCTTTAAGAGGTTTAGAGGTTTAGAATCAGCTTTATTTCAGTAAAGTTCATGTTTAGATGGAGGTGCTGCTGCAGAGTCACCTTCACACCGATGGCTTTCTCTTGGTGTACAAACACAATGCTGGAAACACTGAATAGCTCAGCGCTCATGTTCTAACTGGTCATTTGGAAATGGGATGTTTTCCTTTAACACTTCTCTGAATATTGTTGACCTCTCTGATGTCGGTTGACCCATTCGCACTCATTCACACTGGCAGCTCAAGTCTTGTGCTGCCAAAACATGTGACCGTTCCATATAACAACAGCTGATTGACAGAAAGCTGATCAAACTTCCCCTGAGGAGCCTCCGGTGTCAATAATTGTGAATGAACTCTCTTCACCCAACCCCCACTCTATTGCCCTCTGAATGAAAGCCAGAACAGGAAAGAACAACATTGTAAGATAATTCCCCATACTGTTGAGCTTCATAAATCTATTTTCATATTGTTTTTACGCAGTGTGCTTTATAGCGTGCCTCTAATTAATGTACACGCTACTCGCCAATTGTAGCAAGCTGCCTTGTAAGACACGAGGAGTTGTCTTACCAAGATTTTGATAGCAGCACACATTTTTGCCCACACATTTGATCAGAAATACACACCACTCCACAGAAGCTGTTTGTCACACATCCTGGTTAGATTATTAAAATATGAAATAATTAATATGTTAAACATAACGAGGCTCTCTATGCTCAACCTAGCATATAGCCAATAAGCAATGAACTTCACTAGTTGTACGATGAAGGGGATATTCACATTTATTTTCCTCCAGTTATTCCATTAAATTAATATTATGTCATCTTTAGCAATTTTCGTGGTAATGAGTTCATCCAACTGTTATGTTGTGCTTATCTAAAACCAGGTTGCATCAGCAGCAGATCAAGCAGGATTTTCTAGATGTCCCCCTGCCCAAAAACATTGTTTAGTTCCTCCTGGAGGAGATATAATCTCTCCAGCAGGATCTGCTTGTAGTTCGAGTCTGATCCCAGGTGGGTAGGTCCAGTAAGCATAAGCTCTGAGCTCCTTATCCCATCTGTAAGGCCCAGCATGTTGACTACTTGTATTTCCAACCTTCTCTTTCAGTCATTACTCAAATCTCAAGACTGTGGGTGTGCTCTGTCCTCACTACAACAGTCTGGTACAAAGCTTACATTACCGCTGACGCCCTGCCAATCTAACAGTCCACCTCATGCTCCACATATTACCTTTTTTTTGCTATAGCTTCATGTCAGCATTTCCAGGTCTAACTGCCACACACATGACGTCCATGCTTGCACCTTTGCACAGAAATGATCATGCATATGAAGACTAGCTACACTGATAGCCTGCAACGTTATCACAAAATGAGAGAAAGCAGACAGAGGGGCATTGCTGTTTTCTGGTTAGTTTTTTTTTCGCTTAGAACTTAGAGAGTCTACTTTTGTCTTTTTGTTTCATCGTGTGAATTTTTGTTGGTGAAAGAGTGCACAGTGGACGTGAGGCTTGTGAGTTGAAGATAGGGGAGTTCAGGGTTGCCACCACAACCCTTGTGCTCTAAGCTCTACGTTCTTGTGAACCAGAACGGTTAGCTTAAATAATGCATCTAAATGACAAAATGTTCACCTTTGTTCAGTTCAGTAATTTTTGCACATATAGGAACAACTGATATGTAGTGCATATGTTATGACTTAATAACATTTTACTGATCTCTAAAGCTGATCTCTAACCACTCTTGCCACTTCATTTCTGGTCACTCTGAAGTAAACTAACACATATTCACACATGTTTGGTCTGAACATGAGTGAAGGAACTCACAAGTTTCAAAGTTACAGTGATGTGAAACAGAAAACATCAAGTCCAAACATTTAAGAAATATTTAATCAGCTCTGCTCTACATGTGGCCTTACTCACAGCAGTTACTGAGGCGGAAGTGTGAAACACTGTAAGCATTCAGTACAATAAAGCAACCCTTATTCTGATGGACCTTTCTGTCACTTCCTGACACAGGGAGCATGTGTGTTGTGTTCAGATGTACATAGAGACGTGGGTGTGTGTATGTGTTCTGTTGATCAGGCAGAGGCGCGGCCAGCTATTCCTTATCAGAGGAAGTATAGCCACTGTTATCACACATGGTTGGGCTGCCCTCACTGGCCTTTTTATCTGTCAAAGATGAGTTGGATTCCAGGCCTGATAACCAGTGCACTTCCGACCCCCTTTCACTGTTTTATTGCAATATTGTTACACACAGACGACGTCAAGTATTGTCGGGGTTTGGCTATCTGTGGAGCACTTTTAACAGTGTATAATCTAAAAGAGTGTATTCAGTGTTTTTGTGGTTCAACAGCAAGTGTAAGCAAAATGGGGAATTAAAAACAGTTGAGACATAAAGGCAAATAACAATGACAGTGCAATAAATAGTTTTCACTCAACAGGTGTGTACTCCACCCACATCACATTTCCTTATTATGATGACTCGCTTATAAGGTGTGGAGCAGACATAAAAATAAAAAGAACAGAATGATTACTGCAATGAACCACTTGAACCGGAGAGACTGTTCTTACAAGTTCATGTTACACTGAATTGTTTAGACTTTTAGAGTGGACATGGAGTTCTAGCTAATGCAACAAATGCGTGTTAATTTAAATGAAAAGATGTTTCTGTAAGGATTCTGGTTTTTCTGTTTGTTTGTTTCCTTCGTTTCTAAAGATTTAGCAGTAATATCTGAACCACGTGTACACAGTGTCATTGGATAGGGAGACATTTGCATTTTCATATCTTTATATTTACACTACTAACTGTTACGGAGCCTTATGCCAGCTGATTGCTTTGGTTTCCAGTAGCAACTTGACACTTGTTTTAGTTGTCATCACAAAAGGTGGAGACCAAAAATGTAGCTAAACTGAAAGTGAATCTGAACGAGTCAGTTTTGTGTTTACAGCTTGCTTCACTTGCCTTCAAGTGGAAAAAGATGAGCTGATGTAAATTTAACAAGTACAGAATTTACAGTTAATAATGTACAATAATAAATTCTACTAACACCAGTAGGGAGTCCCTTTTGAAGCAGAAAAATATGCAAGTAGTTGTGCCTTCTGATAGCAGCTTGGGTGAGGCCAAAACTGTCCTGTGGTCTGGTACAGTCAAAATGTTAAGTGTTAATTTCTTTATGAAAATATTAGGCGGAAAATCTTTACCTCCAGGGTAAAGAGATGAGAGACCATGCTGCATGTTATCAGCACAGATTACAAATTCCAAGATATTGGTGTGGAGCTTGCATTAGGGTGCACTGCGTTGGTAATGAGCACATCTGTGAGAGCACCATTCATGCTGAAAGTCGACTTTGCCCAGGAAGTCCATTAATGCCAAACTACATTCTGCACATCTAACAACAGCATGGCTCCATAGTTAGAGTGCAAAGTACTGGCCTGTCTGGACTTCAAATTTATAAGCCATTTAAAACATTTAGTGGATTTTATTATACACTTAAAAAATGACAAAGACCCAAAACTCTCGAGCTTTTAACAGGTGAGAATGTTAGTTAAGTGTTCGTAAATGAAGAGGTGATGTAACATTTTGGTAAAGAATTGGGAAACACAATCTTGTTTCTCTTCAGATTATATAAATCTCTCACATTTTACTAAAAACGATCTAAAAATCTTCACTTTTAACAATTTGATTATATTACATTAAATGTTTTATTTATATTTTACACAACATCCCAGCTTTTTTGAAACAGAACTGTGCTCCAGCCTGGATTTCTTATTTCTATTAAGGTAATGGCTACCATGAGCTCAATGAACTTGTTGGTATGATTGCATGCCAAGCTGCTGAATCTGGCGCTGTGAGGTATTGTCAGGCTGTACTGCAAAGCAAACAAAAGCAATTGGCTGGCAACTGCAGTGCTGTTTTTCTTAAGAAATGGAAGCCAGACACACCTTGAACCTTTGACCTGAAGTCTCATATTAAATTAGAAATGGATGTGATGCTTGATTTCCTTATCAGCAGGTAGGTAAGCTCACCAAGTCTTTCTTCTAAACCAAGTCATTTTCTGATGCAACAAACTGTACCCTTATCCCGCCCAAAGAGACTTTGAAAAGTGTTTGCAGTCTCAACTTAAAGCTTGAGATCACAAACCCACCAAATATTAGACAATCATATTTTAGAATGGTCCATGTACAGTTAGAGATGCTGTGTACCGTATGTGAATTCCTCTTTAATTGGTGATTATAAATAGTCTACAAACTATAGTACTGTACAAAGTTCTCAAGAGTCACAGCCTCAGCCGTATTTTACAGATGTCTGTAGACACTCGCTGTTATTCCGCTCTCCTGGTAATTTGAACAAAAAAAGTTCAAATTTGTTTTTTAAGGACACACGACGCACCATGTCCAGATATGTCATCCAAAAGGTTTTTCTGCAGCACATTGTTGGTGCAAAAGTATTACTTCATGCCGGTCAAACTGTGTTATATTAGGCAATTTTCATAGATTCAGCTAAAAAAAAAAAAACAGGAGCAAATTATGTATTTTTGTGCAGGCTGCTAGTAACAAAAAGCTTAAATGTACATTTTAAAACTTGGTGCCTTGCTAAGCTTTCTATATGTGTAGAAACTAAATTATTCAACATTCATTCCTAGAGTTAGGTGCTTGAATGATTAACAAAATAATATTCCTTTCAAAATGGTCAGGTATGAGTACTGCAGTGAAAATAAGAGAAAAAGCTGTGAATGTCCAAAGAAAGCCTTTGATTTTCAGGAAGCCTGGGGAACTATTGCTTAAGACCACTTTAAAAAATTACATTGAGTTCAGGCTCCTAAAGAAATGAAGGATGGCACAAGACTTTTGCACGGTACTGTACCTTTTCTCAAAATGGGTATTGCAATCCTTTTTCAGCATCAGTACCTCTTGCAACATTCGTGTGGACAGAATTAGATTCACAGTTCCCAAATGTATGTGTGTGTAAGAATGTGTGACCATTCCAAGTGTATTAAATTAGTGTGTAGCTGCTGGTTGTGGTTGTCTGTGTGTCCCCGCCACAGATTATAGGGCCTGTCGGCAGACGGGGCTCTAAACATGGGTCACAAGACAGCCCAAAATGTGACAAGTTCATCTCAGAGAGCTGATAGCTGGTATCGTGTGTCTTAAAGCACATGTGCTTATATAGCACAGAATTTAGTGTTATTTCTGTATGTGGGTGGCCTGGATGTGTGGTTCTGTATGGAAATATGTCATACATGTGTTTGAGTCATGTTGAACCACTGTGGTACTTTCATATAAAAGCAGAGCGTGGATTTTTTTTTAAACATTTTTCAGTTTAAGAGCAAAAATGATGTCAATGAACCGAAATAGCTTAGTCGTTCCTAAACAGGGGTGCAAATGGTCCAGGGTTACTTCTGTAGTAGCCAGTGGTTAAATGGGTAAAAATGACCTCAAGTACCGGTGGTGAAAAAAACAGATATTATGATGTAATTATAAGATTGAGTGCACCTGAATAGGTTAGAAATATTAACTAAAAATAATGGGTAAGCAGTAGATACCTTGTACTCAGATAATTATAGATAAATGTTTAAAACAGATAAGCAATTGAAAAGCAATTTAATTGGAAGAAAATACATACATATATATTTTTGTCTTATGAGCAGTGGTTGTCAGGTGGTTCTGCTCTGTATCCTTGGTTGTTTCCCTTTTGCAGACACATTTGACACTACAAACATACCATAATCTGCTTGTTAACTGTATTGTATCATCAACCATATAGATGTAAAACTATATTACCGCCTGTTTGACCTTTGAAATTAATCTTGTCTTGTTTTTTGTCCATGATTAATAGTAAGCTTCTTTTCTTAAATTAGTACACCACCATTTCTATTTTTAGATTTCATTTTTATTTCCTTTGTTGCTACTTAATTTTTCCACACGGTAAAGTAGAGCTCAAATAATAATTTTTACCTACGCCTGTTGTGGCTTGACATAGCAGATGAATAATATCTGCCTACAGAGTGTATTGCTATAGCCAGAAACGACACATGTGCATCTGTCTACTTTCTAACCACATACCTAATTAGTATTGCAGTGGGGCTGGATCATATCCCAGCTGACAGAAAGAGGCCATACATACTGGACAGATCGCCAGTCCATCACAGGGCCAATAACAACACTAAATCTTTAATGCTTCACACTGAGTAATATTTCTTGCTAAGTAGATTTTGGGTAGTGTCTTTGAGTTTCTAATTCAAGTAACTTTAAATTTCTGAATGGAAACAAAAGCTCAGGAGTTGTGGGTGAATCTCTGGTTGCTTTTCTGTTTGTGCAGTTTGACTGCTGTCACCCAGTCAGTCTGTCATTCACTCAATTTTATGAATGTGTGTGGGTGGGAGCTGGTGAACCAGTTTTGCCACCTGTGTGTGTAGGTGTGTGTGTGTGCATTGAGTCCTTAGTACTGTTAGCTAATTATATAACAACGCTTTTCTCATTCACTCCCACTCATCCTCCCTCCCTCACTTCATCACTCTCTTTTTATGTTTGTCGTTATCTCTTCATGCTTCTCCCCCACACGCGTACACAAACACACATGAACGCACACGCAGCACAGCATCAATAGTTCATACATGGGTACATGCATGTGGATTGCAACCATGTCCATTGTGTACACGTACAGTGGTGACTGTCATGCTTACACATACCATGTATTTTACTATCAGCCTCCGGTGTATTGTCTCCGGTTTCAGTTTTTGTCATCTGCTTTGTACTTCTTATAGAATAAACTGTATTATCTGTCAGCTTGTATAACTTGTGGCTCCAATCCAATGTTGTCTCATCTAAATGGTGCAGACGACTCCATTTCCGATTTAGGCACAAAGAACAAAAAGACATAACATGGATAATGTGGGACTTCTAACTAGGCTGCAGCCATTTTGTACAAGTAATTAGTAAATTGTTTTTTTAATTCCCTTTTATTAACAAGAATTTGAAAAAAAATTGCAGAAAATGCGATTTCAAGACTTATTTTATTACCACTAATTGCTGCAGTTTGCATGCAAGATGCTGACGTGTCTGCAAAAATTCGCCAACAGTACAATAAAAAAATAATCCTGTATTTTAAGTGAGCACACAATATATGTGCCTAGTGGATTTATCACTCAGGCAGTTGAGAGCAATTTTTAAGTATACACTATTTCTAAAATTTCCCTTTGTTAAAAAAGGAATTCAGTTTACAGTCATACTAATGCCCTGCCACATGTACATGGGTATTTTAGAAAACATACTGTTTTTTTCTAAGCATTTTAGTCTTACTTCTATGCATTTTAAGTCACTGAAAACTGAACGTTTGAAAAATTCCTTCCAGAGTTAAGACTTTCCAGATGTCTCCAACGTCAGAAATGTGCACATTCATTCCCTTTTTTCAGGTCAGACTGTGGGCTGCATTACTGTTTGTAGGCTTCTAAATACACAACATTTCTATAGGGTTAGGGTTCTATTACCACCTGTTGCTTTAGCATGCTTTTCACAGCACTTGGCATCATTTTCTTTGTATTCACATGTGTCCAGAAGTATTTCTCAAAAACAAAAGAGGAATATGTACATTTTATGAGTGGATCTAACCTTCACGGAAGAGGAAAGGCAATTTGTGAATGAACATCAAATAATGAACCTAAATTTTCTGTTGTTTGATGACTTGCAAAAACTTCACATCCACTCAAATCTCCCCACTGTTGTAGGCAATTTTATTTTAATTTATAGTGATGGTAGAGAAATAAAGTGATATGACATGTAATATGAAAATAGGGAAGTTCTTATTGTTTACAACCACTAAAGCGACAAGATAAGGGATGTTTTCACTAATAATCACAGGGTTACTCCAGGAAAATATGGAGCAGAAGTGATGAGCTATATGATGAGGTTAGTGAGGAGATGATGGGCTGAAACAGCATTTTATTAAATACGTGGACTGTTTTATGTTAAAATGGCAGCAGTTTAAGTTTTAAACAAGTTTTAAAACAACATAGCACCATATTAAATTTACATTAAACTTTGGGGTTGTTTGTGTGTGTGCATTCACTGATTTGTCCTGGTACAACACCTCCTACTTGAGCACAGCGAGGACCAGGCAAAGTCGTGACTTGCAACGCCCTCAAACAGTCTGCCAGGGTGTGATTTCTGCTCTAGAATAAACTCTTAATGCACATTAAGAAAAGCATTGTCAATTTTCACAAGATGGGATAAGATGTTATTTTCTTATCCAAAGAGTTATTGTGTCGCGTGGAAAATATTACTGTTATTTTTCGGTTTGCAATCATGTGAATTTTGCTTTGGCCTTGCGTTATCTTGTATTCATACATTTCTTTGGTTTTCCTGTGGAAGGAAATGGTTGTCATTCGACATGTTGCCACATTTCAAGCAAACTGGACTGCACTGCAGCAAAACCAGAATCTGATGAAGAGATTAGATAGATTTGTTTTAAATGTTTCAGTGTTAAATTTAGTCGTTTGTGTAGTTATCTGATTATTCGCAAAGTCTGCCTCCTTCAGAAGGGGCGAATTTTCTTTCCAACGTGTTTTTTGCTTTCAGTATACGCTGTCCACCTGCATGGAAATGACATAAACGGCTATAAATTTTTACTGATGCTATTTTAGAAACAGTTACGCTTCACAATATATTAGCGTACACACTAATTTGCTTAGCTCAGTTTGACTGTGGACAAACTAATTTTAGGCTTGTATTGTTAAATACAGAATAGTTTGCTGGCTTCGGCTTTGATATGATTAAGGTTCCTCTATGACTGCAGCTACAAAAAGTCTATAAACAGCAGTGAAGGTTTTGAGGGGGTTTCCCAGTAACCTAAAGCATTAAGTTGTGTAACTTTATAGCTGCAGAGAATTTTTTTTCTGCCTCAAAATTCTCCAAAATCACACTACTCACATAATGGATGATGCTTTTATTTTAAAGCATGTTTTAAGTTTAATGAGCATAATACAAGGGTTAAAAATTATTAGATCCTGAGCTTATCATCTATTGGAATCACCACTCTACTGTCTGGTATAATATAAACACATTTACGTTGCAGTCATCTTTGTGCTAATATCTTCTCTCTTCCTTTCTGTGCAGTGACAGCTACATCGTACGTGTAAAAGCGGTGGTGATGACGCGGGACGACTCGAGCGGTGGGTGGCTGAATCAGGACGGGGGAGCTCTGAGCAGGGTAGGGGTGTGCCGCCTGCTGCCGACAGAGTTGGCACCTGTGTTGGGCTCCACCAGCTCCCAGTTCTTCATCCGTGGTGAACGAATGCGGGACAAACAGGTAAAATACACACACACATACATGAATGTGAGCAACAACGTGTCTGTTAAAGATCAGAAATGGATCCATGTTGTAAATGGTTGGTGCGTGTCGTATCAACAGGTGATCCTGGATTGCCCGCTAAGGAAGGATCTAGTGTACACCATAGCGACACCCACGTTTCACCATTGGAAGGTGGAAGACAGAAGGTGCGGCCTATCCTTCCAGAGTCCAGCTGATGCCAGAGCTTTCGACAGGGGAGTTCGAAAGGCAATTGATGACCTGGCTGAAGGTAAACTGTGCTGCAATATAACTATTCAAATGTTTTGACAAGACAGAGAGAGACCTGTCCTAGCACCTATAAAGCTTCCAGAGCTAAAATATGCTCAGTCTCTAATTAAACACACCCAAACCGAAGCTGAAAAGCTTTATTGTCAAGAAATCGACGTCAGTAAACAGTCTCCTGTTGGGTTAATGGGCTCATTTGCTAGTTTCAAGTCTTACTGTATAAAACATGACATTTGTTTTATAGATGATGGTACCTATCTGGGAAAGATAAAGCAAGATATGCTTAGTGGGCATACGGTCTTTGTAGACTTCACTGCTTTGTTTTCTCGAGGTCTGGTTTCAGAAACACAAGACAGCAATTGCTCATCTCAAGTCTTTACAACAAACCTTACTAGGTCATGGGTGATGGGTGGCTAAGTCCATCTTTTATATACAGTCTACAGCTGTGGTCAGAAGTTTAGATTCAATTCAATTAAATTCAATTTTATTTATATAGCGCCAAATCACAACAAAAGTCGCCTCAAGGCGCTTCATAGATACAGAGAAAAACCCAACAATCATATGACCCCCTATGAGCAAGCACTTTGGCGACAGTGGGAAGGAAAAACTCCCTTTTAACAGGAAGAAACCTCCGGCAGAACCAGGCTCAGGGAGGGGCGGCCATCTGCTGCGACCGGTTGGGGTGAGAGAAGGAAGACAGGATAAAAGACATGCTGTGGAAGAGAGACAGAGGTTAATAACAGATATGATTCAATGCAGAGAGGTCTATTAATACATAGTGAGTGAGAAAGGTGACTGGAAAGGAAAAACTCAATGCATCATGGGAATCCCCCGGCAGCCTACGTCTATTGCAGCATAACTAAGGGAGGATTCAGGGTCACCTGGTCCAGCCCTAACTATATGCTTTAGCAAAAAGGAAAGTTTTAAGCCTAATCTTAAAAGTAGAGATAGTTTCTGTCTCCCGAATCCAAACTGGAAGCTGGTTCCACAGAAGAGGGGCCTGAAAACTGAAGGCTCTGCCTCCCATTCTACTTTTAAATACTCTAGGAACAACAAGTAGGCCTGCAGAGCGAGAGCGAAGTGCTCTAATAGGGTGATATGGTACTACAAGGTCATTAAGATAAGATGGGGCCTGATTATTTAAGACCTCGTATGTGAGGAGCAGGATTTTGAATTCAATTCTGGATTTAACAGGAAGCCAATGAAGGGAAGCCAAAACAGGAGAAATATGCTCTCTCCTTCTAGTCCCTGTCAGTACTCTTGCTGCAGCATTTTGGATTAGCTGAAGGCTTTTCAGTGAGTTTTTTGGACATCCTGATAATAATGAATTACAGTAGTCACTTATACACTTATCATGTCTGCTTTTAAAGTCATTAAAGATGTATGCTGTATGTATGCTAATCATTGGAAAAAGGACAGTTCAAAGAAATCATCAAAGCCAAAAATTACCGTCACATTCATGTACATAATTGGTGTATGTAGCCTTCTGACCACAGCTGTATGTGTGCCCACCATAGTCCACTAAAGGCAGACTTCTTGTTTCAATCCCATGCTCCTCCTGAACTTTAAAAGCTGCAGCAGCTTGCTACTATTTCTCCAGGAATTCCACGTTCTAGTTATGACTTAACCATTGTTTGCGTCTTTCCGACTACATAAAGAAAAGGAAACCACACTACTTAATGAATAAGACACTCGCTAGCTGGTTCAAGGTTTGAAGTTTTAAAGCATAACACAATCCACCGGTATAACCAGTTAGTCTCGGCAAGGACATGAATGAAGGTTAAGTATGTGGAGGAATGTGTACCTGAAAGTAAAGTTTGTTTTTTGTCAAGTTAAAAAATTTTGGTAAGGGACAGGATGAGGAAGTCAGGAGCTATTTGATTGCCATGACATTATCAAAGGACGTCAAAAGATTCTTTGTTGTATGTGAAAATTAAACAACCTGAAATAAAGTTTATTCCCTTCTCCTGTCTGTAGGCTCCACGACCTCCTCTACGGCACTCCAGAATGAGGGGGAGCTGGGTGACGATGACGTCTTTACTGTAAGCACTTTATTTTGCATTAATAACTATGATGGTCACAACGTTTGACTCACAGCAGGCAGCATTACTAAGTTTCAGTTTGTTGTGGACACAGTGGATTGAATGTGTGGTTGTATGCGTAAAGATTTTGCAACAAAATACGGCTAGCTTACCTAAAATGGGCTTCAGGATCACACGGATAATATCATCTATACAATGTCAGGTCTTCACAGCACCATAATCACTGGTCATACATAATAAAAGTCTCTGTGATGTCTGTATACAACTCTCAGCTTTAGTCTCCACCACAGAAAAGAAGAAGCCAACACCTAGTGGCTCTAGTCACCACTACAATTGAACTGCTAGATCCAAAAGATCATCAAAATTATTCATCCCAGTTCACAGCGTCATCCATGTCGAGCATTGTGCTCTGTAGGCTCTCTGCTGGCAAAGTACACATCAACTCTGAATGGAAAGATCCAAATCAAATGCTTAATTCCCGATCTCTGGTAAAATGTTCATGCAAATCTCGTATCCGTTTGAGTCATCCTGCTAACACAAACAAACTAAACCAACACCCTAGCAGTGATAAAAATCATGCAGTAAAAGGCTCTAAATAAAAACAACTGGCCGTAGACTCAGCCAGCTGCTCTGTACTACAGATTAGACAGAGTTGGAGCTTTTCAGACATCAAACCACTGCAAAACCTTTTTAATGTTGTGTGTGAGAACTTCACTGCTCTGAAAATTAATCTCTCACTACCATCATGAGGTAAACAGAAGTAGTGTGCCTCAGTTGTCTGTGTGGTATTACTCAAAGGCAAAAGCTGAGCCAGGTTTTTGTCAACACAGCATCATTTCTCACAATGTCATCTGGAAAGGAACACATTCCTGGATTACTTTGTACACACTGTGTTTACCTAACTATCAGTGCAACAAAACAGAAAATAATTGCTGCTGTGATAACTTTCTAGAGTTATAAAACGCTGTTGTGAACATTATAAGCTGTTGCACAGTGCTGTGCCGTTCATTAGGGGTTAAAACGCTGAAACTGGACTTCCTGGATCACATTTCATGTCTATCCAGTACTTTAAACAACACGCCTTTTCCAGCACAGCTACAAGCCTTGTTTTAATGCAGGTCGGATGTTATTCTGAATGGCTTTTTAGGTGTAGACCTCCATGTGTGTTACCTTGACTGCACTAGTCCTATCTTAGAAGTTCCACTCTTCATAACTGGAGAAGGAGGCAGCAGAATTAGGATCTGGTGTGGAGCGCACACTGATCAAATTTATTTCATCCATCATTCAAAAATTAGGTCTGCTCAGGAGTTCACCGAGTATTCGCTGCCGGTCATCTATACCTGCCACAGTACAGGAAATGTATGCACACATACACACACACACACACACCCTCCTGTAATCTGACACAAGGGCCAGCAGGCAGGGTCACAAGGTCACTTCCTGTGTCCCAAAAACTCCCACTCTCCTGGTGACCCCCACCCCCCTCCCCCACCCGCGCCATCCCTCTCCCATATGAAACAGAGAAACACTACCAAACTAGCAGTTAGCAGCTGTTTCCCAGCTTAGCGCAGGGCCGGTGATTTACGAGAGGAAGTGCCTCGTGGTTCATCTTTGACTCGAGCTGTCTGTACGGGCCAAGACTAATAGGTGCTGTGCTGGGAGCACACAGCCACCACAGAGATGCATACAAACACTTGAGGAGTGGGGGGACTACAGCACTGTCGGAGGGCGGAGCAATCCCCTGAAATGGAGCAGCGGGTTTTCGCTAACAGAGAGGCTAAAAGTGCAACAAATCCACAGCAATTCATGGGTATTGTTCCATAAAATAGACCTTTTTTTTCTCCACAAATGAAGACCCAGAAAGCCCACATCCATTTCAGTTAAATCCCCACTGACTTATAAAACAAAACAGTGTGATAGCCTCGATTTTTCCATTTCCCTTGCGGCCTAATATAAACTATTTTTTAGCACAAGGCTCACCCTGTTTGGTGCATGAGTCGTGCTAGCAACCAACAAAGCCTGCCTGAGGAAATATTATGCATTGCCTCATGTCTGCTTTTAAAACTTGTGCTGAAAAATGCCACAAGATTACAGCAAACAGCCAACAGACCTACACATAGCATGCGACTGCAATACTAGGACACAGTCTGTATTTGTGATCTAAAAAACATAGTGGAATTAAAAACAAAAATAGGCTACGTGTTGGGTCTGATTCTGAATCTTATGCTTGTGCCAGATATTAAAAAAATAAAAGTTACGGGGAATATTTCCCCACAGACATTCAGAAAGTCAGTCGAGTATTGTCAGGATCCAACTGGACTCATGAATGAAACCAGGGGGAAACAATTACTGCCTCGATTTGTGTCTTCCCTGCCCATTTTTAGGGTTTCTCTCTCAACATTTCTGTATTTTTCTACCTGACGAGTGCTGCATAGCACATTGGAATATAAAACCTCAAAACATGAATATAACAATAACAGCCTTATAGAACATGTCAAAAAGTTACTCCTCTTCTAATGAAACGTTGCAAAGTGTCATGACTGTAAAATCACAGGTGGAACATGAGGGGTTTAGTGCTGCTTGTGTTCTTCTTCTGTGCTAATGACCTTTCCTAAAGTTAGCAGCGGCGGCGGTGGCAGTTAGTGAGGCAGGCGGTCGTAGACAGAGGGAAATGCTGGAGCAAATTTACAGCCTTTGGAGGGATGGGGGAGGATGGTTGGATGGGCTTGGGGGATAGGATGGACATACTTCCCTAAATGATTCCTCTTTCGCCAAACCTAAACTTAACCTAACCCTTCCTCTGTCCCTCCCTTCAACACATCTCGCCTCTCTGTCTCTATTTTGGCTCATTCACAACAGGGGGAGTGAAAGCTATAGAAGCAATTCTGGGCTCATCCCAGGAGAGCGAGACAGGCCCGTTGAAGGATGAATCCTCCCGAGCTTTAAGTCGGGGCATGTTTTGTGTCAGAAAATAACTTGAAATGCCCTCTGTCCAGCCTTGGACCAGAATATATAGAGAGAGAGGATGTCCAGAAATACAAACTCTCCCCCTCAACTCCTCCCTTTGTCTCCCTGTCCTCTTGTGCAGTCTGAGCTTGCAGCTGAAAGTCTGGTCTGTGTTTTGAATTAGATGCAGCCATGGAGGCCAGAGTCAGACTGGTTTTCAACCATATCAACTCCTCCCCCAATAATGGCTTTGCCAGGGGGCGGAGCCCAAAGCTGAGGCAGCATGTTATGTTATTTTTGGCAGGCTGCTCTGAGGGCTTTGTAAGAAAGCTAAGGGGAAATTCTCAGCATGGCAGTATCCATGTGGGGAGTAGGATATAATGGGGATAGCTTCAGCAAGACAGACAGACACACACACACACACACACACACAAATATCAGATCTGGGTCATATAGTTCTGCAGAATAGTTTGCAGCATTGGATTTAGGCTTATTGGAGTGCCAAATATTTATATTTTTTTTGGTGGGGGGGGGGAATAGTTTAGGAATAGTTTTAGAAATTCTAAATGATGTAAGTAGCTTCCAAATAAAAGTGGAATTTGCAAATCCTTAAAACCTCGCATTTCATTTGAAAACAACCTATCAGGTGTTGGTACAGAAATCCATTAACATATTTCCCAAAGTACAGGATGAGACATCTTTCCCGGATTACTTGCTGTAGTTTTGAAAGCATAATGTTTTCACATTCTTGGTCACCACAGAATTTCAGTTGCTCAGTTTTATAATGTCACAACATCACAGGTCCTGAGATCTGATAACAAGCTGAACAGGCTGTCCCCTCTTAGCCCGGAGGATATGGTGGTCAAATGAGCTACTCCTACTCTGCATCCTCCAAAATCCCAGTATGTGCAAAATGTCTTTGCACAGGACGGTTTTAAATCGCCTCCCTGATGTTACCTGAAGTGTTCCTGAGCCTGTGAAGTGATTTCCACTTCAGACCCAAAGATCACAGCCGATTATTTTTGGTCTTGACCTTGTTTCTTTCATTCAGAGATTTCTCTCATATTCAGTGTTAATGATGATGAAATGCATAACTTCTGTTATTGAATGAGATGTGAACTTCTCTTTATCTTGCCTTCTAGAAGTTCATTCGCCAATCATGCCTTGATTGGCGTTTGTTCGTGTGGTTTCTTTTTGTGTTTGTTTTCTGTGATTTGTTTGTAAGCAATTCAGAGATTTTAATATATTGAATAGCACAATTAGCTGTATTATGTAAGGACAGCATGCTAACAGCTGGAGTGGTAACCATAGAGTTTTACATGTTAGAAATATTATCATTAGCTTGTTGGCATGTTAGTGTAAGCATGTAAGCTCAAAGGCATGACCATTGCCTATACACATAATGTCGCCTCCAACGGTAGCAATTCTGGGTTCATTGCTTTGCTCAAGGACACTTTATTATATCTCCAAAATTACAAAAGTAGTTGCCAGTAATAGAAAATTCCTTGCATCTACAGCCACCCCTCTCTAAGGCAGATCTAGCTTTTTGTATATCTGTCCAGTAATAGTTGAAGAGAAGTTGGATAGTTTGAATTTTTAAAAAAAAAAATCTAATCTAATTTGTGAAATAACATTTCTGGGAAAACATGTTGGAAATCTCACAGCTGTTGCAGATAGCTAAGAGAAGATGGTCAAGAAAAAGTAAGACATGCAAAAATCGTTCTTGCCATTGACTTCTTGTGACCAGTCTTCCCCAAAGCAAGACAAAATGCAGAGGATACATTTCAAGCACAACTTCTCAAACAGAAACACCTGCACCCTTTGCCCCGCGGCTAAACACATCTACAATACATGCACTCATATTACAATGCTGATATGATTAGACAAAAGGAGTCCTTGCCTATCAGCTGGTGACTAACAGAGGCTGACCCCCATTGTGCATGTCTGAAATCGGCAGCGGTCTGACTGTCTTGTGTCTGGCCAGTGTTTGAGTTGGACTGGAGCCCTGATAGACTTTAGCGGAAAGGAGATGGGATACTGTTCACATGTGCACACACATGCGTGGAGAGGTGGAAAAGGGAGAAGGAAAGGTGGAATGTGGAGAAAGTGCGATTGAGGAAAGGAGGACAGGTTGACTGGGGAGAAGGAGATGATGTGTAGAGGCTTAAAAGGTGAGCATGTGGATATGGTGTGTGTACAGTTTTTCTGCAGACTTTAAAAAAAAACATTTTAAAGGATGCTTCTGTTTCCACTTTTTTGGATTTAGGAATATTTTGTATCAGTCACTTGATCTTACTTCATGAATGCTTAGGTTTCTTGTTTTCAGCCATTTTAAAAAATGTTGATTTAACTGATTCACTTTTACTTTTATTGTCAAATACCCAGTTCATATGAATATACAAGACGATATATTCATACTGAGTCAGATAAGAGTTTTTGCTGTGAAAATATGTTTAAGAAATAAATTAAATCAAAGTGGTTAATTCAATTGTGATTTTAGGTGTGATGGTTACTGCAATGTTTTCATAAGTGATTCTTTGTGGCAGATGTTGTTAGTAAAAGCTTAACTCGCATATAGCAGTCCAAAAGTGGATTGGAAAACAGAGCTCACACTTCCTGTTTTTCCAATCAGTGCTGCATGGAGGCTTCCTGTTTTTGTTTGTCCAATCAGGGTGTCCTCTCTCGCTATTTGTTTGACGTGTGCAATCAGAAATCAGCTTTTCAGCCTGCATCCTGTGTTTGTTTGTCACCTCAGAATACCACAGACAGCTCATCCAACTCCTCCCAGAAACTGGAGACCTCTCTGCAGCCGCTCGAGTCCTCGCCCCTTCCCCAGAGACACAAGTGCCCGCTGGGATTTCGCCACGATCCCTATCGGCTCTCAGACCACTACTACTTGGACCAGGTGAGACAAACACGGCTAAGCTGTATCCATACATATTTTCTACATATATTTTATGAGTGAATTACTGCCAGCGTTGTTTATGTATTATACTCTCTGTTGTTTAGCCATTGTCTCGGATTCCCCGCCATGTCACCTTCGAGGACGAGGAAATCGTCCGCATCAACCCTCGGGAGCGCAGCTGGGAGCGGCCCGCCGAGCGTCATCGTGGACGCCACTCAGATCGCTCCTGGCTCACCGGCTACGAGGACTACCGCCACACAACAGTGCGTGACAAATTCATCAACATGGACGACCCTGAGCCCAATGTCCACTTTGACAAGACAGAGGCGCAGAAGCACGACTACACGTACCCGCTGGCACCGGCCCTGTCGCCCTCAGACTCTGATCCCTCCCTTGGACCCTTAAACAGTAAGGGCCAAAACGCCTCGTATCGCCAGCAGTTCCCGTCTGTGGTGTCCAGTCAGCCTCGCTCCCTACTCCCGAGCTCCTCTTCATCCACCAATGGTGGGAAGGGGCGGAAGGATGACAGAATGGAGCGTGCTCAGTGTGAGCACTGCGGTGAGGCTTTTTACCTCTCCAGCAACCGGAGAGGTAGGTGCCAGGATGCTCCAGACCCGGTGCGCACGTGCATCCGACGGGTCAGCTGCATGTGGCTGGCAGACACCATGCTCTACCACTGCATGTCTGACCCAGAGGGGGACTACTCAGACCCCTGCTCCTGTGACGGGGGCGAGGGTAGCGGGGGAGGCTGTCTGGGCACGCGCTGGTTAGCCCTGTTTGGTTTGTCTTTGGTGGCGCCCTGCCTCTGCCTCTACCCACCTCTCCACGCTTGCCACCGGGTAGGGCTTGCATGCGGCTGCTGCGGAGGTCGACACAAGGCCCTGAGCTGAGCGGCCGTGCTTGGAAACCTCAGAGGGACACGACTCAAACCTAAACCCAATGCAAGGACAGGGAAAGGGAAGGATGGGGAAACGAACAGAAGGGACAAGTGGTCATGGCTGCTTACTCTCTTGCCTTGTTTTCTCTGGGTTTCTCTACAAATTCCAGACACTGAAATAAGCCAAAAAAGAAAAAAACTGCTGGTGCATTTTCTGAACGGCCTGGGAAGATAAGCTCCCCCTTACGGCAGACAGTTCTCTCAGCTCTCCACGTGGCCATATGCTCTGTTTCTAGTGAGAGAGCACTCTTTTTCAGGGGGCCTTTTTTTTTTTTTTTTTTTTTTTATAGCTGACCTATATGTCATGTATCACATATGCAGGTACTTTATATTGTTATATTTGTACACTGACTCGGCGTCAAAGAACTTGAATTGTTTCTTTGTCCTGTTTTTCATTCTCTCCTTTGATGTACGCGTGGCCATTTTGTTTATACTCTATTCCAATATCAGGCCCGCTCAGCTCAACTCCAGCAACACGAGACATCAAACACTACATCTCTTTGCGCATGTGTGTTAGTGTGTGCGCGCGCGTGTGTGTGCGTTGATGGTATATGTGCATGCTTGTGCGCCTAGGCCTTTTGTTGTCTGTACTGCAGCTTATAGTAAAGCTCATGTATATAGTCTACATAGCTCTCCACCATCAACGTCTTCTTTGTTCACCGAGGCAAACGTGGTACTCATCTTAATCTTCGTCTAATATCCCAAAGATTCAAGCTTTCATCCTATTTATTTTTCTCTCTTAAATTGATCCACCATCAAAAGGGTGCTGGGCTATGATTCATTCACTGAATGAGACGGTGCCTCAAGTCACGCTAGCATCCGCCCCTGCTCCTTTCAAACATTATTTCAAACAGTGCCTAAAATTGCCTGAACCGGGAACCCACTGAGTCTTATTCCAGTCAGATTTTGGCTCATTTTTACTTACAGTGCACTTGGAGTAGTGTGATTTTTTTTTTTTTTTTCTTGTTCTTTGCAGAACCTTAGCCAGCGGTCCGTGTTACATCAAGGACTGAAAAATCAATCCGATACCGTTTAAATTGGTGCCCATATGCCTTAAAATGTGGAGTCTCACTCGTCTCTTTTAAGATGTCTGCTATAGCGAAAAGTGTGAGCTTGGTTATGGCTCAATCAAGCCTCACCACATGCTCTTTGAAACTCCATTTAAGCTATTTTTGTAATAAAAAAGAAACTCTTTTAAAAAAAGAGCATGTAAACTATGGATTTTAGTTTGCCAGCGAAGTACAATCACCTCTCCCCCGCCTGTCATTTATGTGCAAAAGCAAAGGCCAAAACTCGTACAACTCTATTGAAAACATCCAAAATCACTCCCAAAAAGAATGAATGAAGGTAAAACATTAATGCTGACTTTTTAAAACATGGGACTTGTGGGTTTTTGGGTTTGTGTTTTTTCCACTATGTATGTCAGTTCAGCAATGTGACGAGTCTGATTTATAAAATTGTAAAGAAAAGTTTGACATTTTAGGAAGCACACACAGATAAGACGTGCAATAGCGTCGATGTCTGTGTGATAAATAAAAATGTAACCTAGATGCGGGATGTGGTTAGCTTAGCTTTGCGTAAACACTGGAAGCAGTAGAAATGGCCTGCCTGGCTGTCTTAGAAGGCACCAGAAACCATCCATCAGAGGGTCTAAGTTGAATCCATACAAAAAGTTTGAATGTAAAATCAGCAAGTTTTACAGATAGTTGTGTGTCAGACTCTTTCTTGGAGGCTCTGATGGTTATAAAACATACATTTAAGCTGTTGTGCTTTAATTACAACTGGTTTCCAAAATGTCAAACTATTCCCTTAAGCGCAGAATGTGGTGTTTTAATCCAGAGATTAACTTGCTGAAACCACATGTGACACATGTATGTGCTGTTCTTCTCAGTCCTACAGCACTTGTTCCCCTCAATCCCAGATCTGTTGTATCATCCTAAGCACAAAGAGAGTAAAGTCAGATGCTTGAATATGGCATGACTACATTTCAAAAAGAACAAAAAACGTTATAGTCAGTTCAGTTGTCGTGGTTTGTGATGCTGCGGCTGGCCTATCACGCCCTCACAGTAAGAGCGCAACACTAAACGTACAACCACTCCAGTGCTAGATGATTCATCTAAGCCTGGGTGATGGCAGCATTGAGGATCAGAACGCAAACACAATGAGATTTTTAAAAATAAAGAGACGCAGGACATCAGCAGGATCCCATCGGAAAAGATCAGGAGTCTGAAAAACGTGAAATTCTGGAAACAAACATCCATCCCTGATTGTTTTGCCAAGGAAATGTCACTTACTGTAGTCGAACTACAGAATGCCTGAGGATGTCCTTTTTCCTTCCCCAGTGGTATCTTTGTCATACATCCTGTCCTGTGTACGTGTACGTGTGTGTGTGTGTGTGTGTGTGTGTGTGTGTGTGTGTGTGTGTGTGTGTGTGTGTGTGTGTGTGTGTGTGTGTGTGTGTGTGTGTTCCAGATCTGCTCATCCTTTTCTGCTCCTTGATCCAAAGCTACTGGGATCAGCTGAATATGCTATGACATATGGACACCTTCTGAGTAGATTCAGATGCTTTTGATGATCGATCAGGGACAGGGGCCAATCAGATTGGAAAGAGTGTGCGTATGTGTGTCAGCATGTCATCTTTTACCTCCATCTTGTTTGGTGTTCTCACATGCAGAGCCATTTACAAGTGCCTGAACGCATCCTCATTATCTCCTTGTGTATTTAAATTGAAAAATTTAAGAAACAACTCCCTGTATTGAATTAGACCCATTTTTTATGCTTAGTATTTTTACCTCTGTAAAAAAGAGCAAAAAATTATATTATATATATCAAGTGTATGTTGTACATTTTTATTTCTATTTTTTTTAAATAACTGTTTCTAACATGTACAATGGATGTAGTTCTTGCTTTTCAAGAAGGAACAGGAAGTACTTTGTAGATACTGAAGGGTGGCCAGGTTTGTGAGAAAAGTGAAATGTGTGTCTTACCTTCCGCCTCCAATAAAATGAGAGAAAACAATTTTTAAAAAAGAAGTCTACAGCTTTATTTTAGTCTTTCCTTGAAGATCCCACAACAATCTTCCGTTGCTGTTGGAATGTAACCAGAATGTAACCAGCTCATAACCAGTTGAGTCAAGTGTCCTATTGCAGTGCAGACTAACTCACTGATTGCAATATGCTGGCAGTCTGTCTACATTTATAAAAAAGATCGATCATTGACCAATCTGTCTGAGAGTGCTAACTCTGGGACAGACTCCAGTTGTTTCGAGACAGGCAAGCAAGCAACTGCACTCAACTTGCAATCAGAAGTGGTCGCCCAAAGGATAAGGATGTTGCACAGTCAACCTCTGAGCAACCAGATCTTCATGGAAACTACTTCTAAAACAGTCTCAGACAGCAAAATAATTCAGTCACTGGGCAGCCATTGATTTTTTCCTAGTCGCAAGGTGGTTGACGTCCTGTTTTTACTCATGAAACGATTAGCTATGAACAACTGAAACAGTTAGCTAATTACAATATACTGACTATACAAACTGTTATACTCAACCCATCAGTAAAAGTAGGAGATACGTTATTGTAACTGTAAGCACACATCAGTTATGCCATTACTGATAAGTTTGTAAAGCTGAAATAAAATTAAGTTATATTTTTTTTTTCATTTGTTCATACAGAAATCAGCAGTGTTAAAATCACCTGAAGGTTTAGAATTCAGTGGTATGCTTAAAGGTTTATCCATGTGGTTATTACTTTGACATGTACCACCCACCTAGGAATCATTGCACATGAAGCACAGCCCCTCATTGCAACAGCCCTCCCCAATGGCCGTGGTCTCCCCAGTGTGCTCCAATACAACTCCAAAACAACAGTGACACTACAATGACCCTAAGTAGAGAGACGTGTCCCCTTAGCAGTTTTATCTCAACTTCAGGCAATCAAAAAAGTATGCTGAAGCAACTATATCTTCAAATTTTAAATCCGTAACATCTCTGTTCAGTTTTAGACCTGATGCAGAAACAGGACATGTTAACAGGCTGCAAAGGTAACTGTTGAACAAAATATTTGTGGTAAGGAGAAAAAAGTTAAATCCTGCCTATCTTTGGGCATGGGACCACAGCCACCAATTCCAATAATAATACAAGAAATCTCCAAAGTCAGTAGGATTTATCCTCTGGTGAACCCTTCAAAAATAAGACCTGTATTTCTGTTTCTTTTTTGAGGTGGGTGGGGTTTGTGTAAAAAACTGGCCTCAATTCCTGCTGCAGTGCAAGTCCAAGAAGATAGAGAAAGATTTAGAGAACAATGATTTATATTATTAGGTCCATCTTCCAGCATCTGAAAGAAGTTGCTGAAATATAGATCAAATATACTGAAAAATTCAATATAGGGTTATGTGAAGTCCCTAAACAGTTTTAAATCGTGGTAGAACTTAGTGAGGTAATAGCTAACAGAAGAAGTTTGATGTAAGGAACCTAACACACAAACATCGTTATAAATCACTTTTCATGAAAAGAGAAAGGGTGATTTCACGAGGAGACCCAGAGGATTCCAAAAAATCTCAAAGCCACAAGTTTTTCCCTATGACTTTGAAACTTCTAAAAACTTTTGCAACATATTTGATGAAAGAAAGCACAAAGAAAAACTGAGGCTAGTACAGCCTGTCTTATTCTCCTCAACATGTCTTCCAGGGGAGCTGCCTCCCTCCACAGGAGGAACATGTGATAGCCATCGAGGACGTCGAGCTGTTTCACTCAGGATGTCTCTGGAAAAGCATGTGGGCGATAATGATGGAGCAAGTGAGGGGAGGGGGAGGGAAAGAGAAAAGAGAAGAGAAAGAAGGTCCCTGAGGGCTTTTGGGGGCCTGCTAAGCAGCTCAACGGCTGCAAACAGCATCGCGGTCCACATGTGCAAGCATTTAAGATATCTGCTCGTGTAATGGGGTCAGCATGGCCCCTCTCTGGGTGCATGAGCACCGGCGCTCACTTCCCAGTGCAGTTTACAGGAATGGGTGGCCGTGGTCCCATGCCCAAAGACAGGCAGGATTTAACGTTTTTCCTTCCTTACCACAAAGATTTTGTTCAACAGTTAACTCGGGGAGTATTACCTTTGTAGCATTTTAACCTGTTCTGTTTTTGCATCAGGTCGAAAACTGCTTGATTCACTCAAACTGAACAGAGACGTTACAGATGTAAAGTTCGACGAGATAGTTGCTTCAGCATACTTTTTTGATTGCCTGAACATGAGATAAAGGCTGCTGAGAGGAAATGTCTCTCTACTCCCACCCTGTGGATAATGCTTTGACTAGAGAGAGTTTAGAGAGAATGTTTGGGCAGCAAAACTATAGGAAAACAAGTATTAAAGAAGAATTATTTTTATTAGTCTTAAATTGCTAAACAAAGTTTATTCAGAAGCTGTTTGGGGGAACTTGAGTGCACCATTTAAAATGTGTGAAGTTCATGTTTTCATGTGGCGGATTTTTAACTCCTTTTTCCTCATTTCATACCGAATACATATTCTGAAGTGACAGAAAATAAATTAAAAAAAAAAACAAAAAAAAAAAAAAACACAATGAAATGCTCCAAACTACTTTTGCAAACATCCTTACGTGATGCCCTTTGTGCTCTGATGGGGAGGAAATTTCAAACGGCGCTCCTGAGGTAATAGTTCAGGGTTAAGAGGGAAGTGGCAAGAGTCGAGGGATTAAAATGGAACAAGGCCGGAAGAGTCTGGGTGCGATCTTTATTTCAGGCACGGAAAGAGAGCCTCTTCCTCTGGTGGCGCCAGTCCTCTGCCGCTGTTCCATTTCCTCTTCCTCCTTCGGGTCTGTGAGCAGAGGTCTCGTCCTCTTCTGTGGATGAGCCTCCTGTCATTGTACTTAATCAACCCATTTAATCTGCCCCCTACTTGCAAATATACATTTCAAAAGATAAATATTTACAAATCAATGGTCAGGATTTCTTATTCCGAGCCATAAATTTGTGAAACAGAAGCTTCATGTGCCAAAAAAAAAAAAAAGAAGGAACCTGTCACACAAACATCCTTATAAATCACTTTTCTTTATTTAAATCAGCGTTAGGCAGTTATGCTATGAACAACACAGGAAAGTAAAAACAAAAAACTGTGACAAAAAGAAAGACATTAAAACATGAGATCCAGTTAACATTAACTGCACTTGGCACTGGATAGACGTTCATGGAAAGAGGAGAAAAAAAAAATATACACATTTATCGTAATCAAAATAGAAGTGCCTCCAGTAATCATTAAGTCGACCGTTGGGAATGAAAGTCTGGAGAACTTAAATAAGCCGTATAATATACTGTTTTAATTTCCCAGCTTTGCGATGCTCCAGGTGTCCAAATTTAAACAGATCTCATCCTAAAACCTGCCACTGCCTCCGTGCTTTGGTGGATCTGGAGGAATACGATGAGTGAGGTACTATAGCGTCGATACAGTTTGAAATATTGCTATAACTGCTCACACCCATTCATTCAACTTCTGATTTATAACCAGAGAGGAGGCAGAGGCCAAGCTGTCTGACGAGGAAAAAAAAATAAAAATACTAACCCTCCCCACACCCCATCACTGTGTCACCACCAACGAACCCCTAAAGTACCGTCACACACTTGATGTCAAGCTCAGGGGCTTTTAGTTTGTGTATTTGTCCCTTTATAAATCAACCATTAATTCTTCATAAAATAAGAAAACAAAACACATGGAGGACCTTCTGTTACTACAATACACTCCATTTACAATGGTAGCAGTGCACAGCAACAAAAAAGTCAATGAAAAAAAAAAGAGTCAAATTTAAAGATGGAAATCAAACTCATACATCCAACAAAAAAGGGAAAAAAGCAAAAACAAAGTAATCCCTCTCCCAGAAAAGAAAAGTCATGATATCATTTATAAAAACCGACATAAAAATGTGATCAGTTCTCGCTCACCCGGAAAAGATGCTCAAAGCGGCCCGTGGCTGTTTGTGGTGGACCCTGATTGTGACGTTACAGACGCTTACAAGTTGCTTAGAAACTTTGCATCATTTTATCTCCTCTACAGGTTTAACAAGGGAGGAAACTAAGCTTTCTGCTGAGGCTGGTCGGTTTACCCGACAAGTGTTAATTCACAACAAGCCTAATCTGCAGGTAAATATGCTGCATTGACAGCTCTTAACCTTCTCCCACCAGCACTCAGCAAGAATCAGTGGAAATCTGCAAAGATGGAATTGGTTTCTTGGGGCTTGCGAGGAAAAGTGTGAACCAATCCCAAACCAGGAGAGAAGAGAGAGAGGCAGAGAGGCAGAGTGGAGAGAGAGAGGAGAGAGCGGGAAGGTGATGGCTGGATTCCCTGCGGTGTTTGAAGGGAATCAACGGCCGAAACAGAGAGGAACAGGGATAAATAGATATATACTCTGCGATGTGGGCAAGGGGTGGAAATGTGTGTGCATGTCGTGTATGTGTGCGTTTGTGTGTATATTCATGTGTGTGTGTGTGTGTGTGTGTGTATTATTATGTCGTGTGGGTGTTCTGTCCGTCCAGTGCTTTATCTGACGGTCACTCCAAGTTTTTCCAGCACACGGACTCCTTTCTCCTGGTACTCCTCCCGGGTCAGCCAGAAGTTGTCCTTGTCCTTCATGATGTCGGCCAGCACGGCTCCACCCAGGAACACCATGTGCTTTCGCCTGGGAGGATCCTCAATCCGGATCTTAAATTTCTACAGGAAAAGAAACACAGAGGAGAATGATGAGTTGCCAATACTGCTCAAAGTTCCCAAAAGTCTACATGTTTTTCTAATCAATGTCAAGGAGATTTATATCAAAATTCGAGTGGTCTAAATCAGATAGAAACTAACTTGATACAAGCTTAAGACCAGAAGATAATTAGGTATAATTATGATAATACTTTTTACTTAACTGTCAGTTCTTCCTATGAATTCATGGCTACCCAACTCTTGACACAATGAGCTCCTTGGCTTCAGATGGCGTGAGCTCTCTTAATAAAAATAGTTTAACCACAGTCCGCTGTCGAAGCAGCCTCATGTTAAGTTTATACACATACACCGCCTCCAGACAGCCGGCAAGGCAAGCAAGCAAAAAAAAAAAAAAAAAAAAAGACAAGCATTTTTTGCTGATTTCCACAGATGTCCACTTTTTAACATTGAGAAAGAACAACTGGAGTTGAGCTACTGAAAATATTTCATGTGGTTCAGGCAACAGGAGCTGCTTAAGTTAGAGACTACAGGAGGCAGGACACATGACGTCCTCTTGCTAGCATTAAATGCACTTAAATATTAGTTGAGCTTTTTGCACACTGGCGTGATCTGATATCTGACAGGGACTCTGTACTGGAGAACTGGCAGGATAAGGACTAGCTAATACGTGACCAGCATGGTGGTGGATAATTGCACTCTCACATGCACCTTGGCCAGAAAAGTATTAAACAGGCCAAGACTTTCCTCAAGACCTAGCGGGATTTTTTCAAATAAATTAAAAAAAAACAAAAAACAAAAACAAAACAAACACCAAGTGTTTGAAGGAGTTTCTATCGAAAACATGCTGAATTCAATTTTTTACAGTCAAAACCAACAGCAAACTTGAGAACTGCGCTATAGTAGGATTGGACAGCTTGGTTTAGCCAGGTGTAACTAACATGTTTTTTTTTGTGACATTTAAAATATAAAACACATTTAAATGTGTTTAAACCTTCAGAGGAGCTTCCGCTTGCAAAAAACCACAAGAATAAATTGAGGGAAAAGGAATCGGATCAACCCGTGTTCACTCGCAAGTTTACTGTTAACAAATAACAGTAATGTGAATTTGAAGCGCTAGCTTGCAGGGCACCTCTGTAGTCCGTCACATACATACATGTGATTAATAACAGAGGTAGATTTTTTTTTTAATGAGCAAAAACTGTTATGACCTATGAGACATTAGGAAACATTTGGAGCCAGTATGTGACCAGTCAAATTTACAGTGCCTGTCACACAACTGGGAGGCTCTTCATTTCAAGGCTCTTGACAGGTGACTGGATGAGGCCTCTGTCTATCACAGGCTAACACAACAGTGAGGTTCAGGAACTGAAAATCCCATTTATATTCTCCATAGGGATTTGATTATGAGCCATAATGTTATAATCATCTAAAGTAGTTTTACTATGAGCTACACTGTGAAATGATGGTTTCTACTCCTGCACAAACCACAAATCTACAACATATCAACCTTGTTTTAACAAAAATAAAGAAGTAGTGAATAACTGAAACGGCAACATCTATGATTAAAGGAGGTCACTGTTGTCATGGAAATGTTAGTGTGAAACTGTAGAAAGGCATTAAACAACACCATTATTTATTATAGAAACATTTTAGTACCTCGTTCGTGTTTTTACATTTCTTATTTGGTATATGGATTAAAGAATTCAAAACAAGGCTACACGGCTACACGGCTACAGAGAGAGCACAAACAAAGAATAACCTGGAGACTGTACACCTGTACACCACTACAACACGTAGACTTTTACTGCAGCTAAAACACACAGCTGCCACAAGAAGCTGACTGGTCCGACCAACAAATGCTAAGCTTTTAGTCTAATAAAATGGATCCTCTTATGATCATGATCGTGTGAGAATCTGCACTTGTCTCAGGAGTTTTCCAGCTCCTGAGGGAAATATAGGAAGAAAGCTGCCTGCATGGAATTGATGCGACTGAGAGCTCAGAGAGACGCAAAACCAATAAACTTTCTATCATAAGACCAAAACAATCAGGTGACAGGCAGTAAAATGCTGCTTTAAGACCCAGCAGGAATCACAGAGTGAGCTGATAACTCTGTGGTTTTATCATGACAACTGAGACCTTGCAAATTACAGAGTCATCTGATCAATTGATAATCAAAAACACAGACCAATGCTGCTTTAAAGCGACCTCATGACAGCTGTGGTCAGATTCACACGCAGTCCAATTTGTGTTTTCAGCACAGAAAAATGATAACACAAACATCTCCTTCAGCACAATCTACTTCTGTGTGGCATGTTTAAACACTCATATTTTCACCAAATAGGGCAAAGGATGCTGCTTCTGTTTGTTGCTCACGTGACTGGCTGTCTAAACGTACTAACAAACTTGTAAAGGTGCAAGCTACACAAGGAGGTGGTGTATTTGCCATATTCTGGCAGGAAAACAAGTGCTAGCAAGACTAACTGTGGTTTAGTTAACGCTAGAGTTGAAACTGACATTCAGCAAAGCAGTTTCTTTCTAGCAAAAAACTCAACAGCATCTTTTTAGTTCTGAAGAGTTTTCATAAAGGGAAAAAAACCTATAATTGGATTCCCACACTAACTTTGCAGACTTCAATTCAAAAAAAAAAAATGAGACAATCTGGGAAAATTGGGGTCGATTGCAGTTGCAGGCAGAAAAGTAAAGCACATAATGATATGTTCTTTAAACCTATGAGTCATCTGCTGAGCTTTGTTTATAAAATACTTTTGTTTAAAATCATCTGTGTCTTTGGGATACTGACATGAAAAGGTAGAAATATTTTACCAAAACAAATATTTGTCACTATGAAGTTAACTGCACGCTTGTTTAAATTAAATGAGCATCTGGGCTCTGGCACTACCTTGTGGTAGTTTGTCTACACTGCACTAAAAAATTCATAAAGCCAGTCTTGTGCTTGAAACGGCAAGGTTCAGACATGATAACTGCATGCAGTTTAAGTTCAAGGTGTGTGAAAACACAGCGAGATGTCATTTACATCCTTGAGAAACATGTTCCCTGTGCTTGCTTCTGGCACTTCAATGCTCTCTAACATGTGGGAAAAACCGTACTGAAGATCTTTAACAAATTGTGAGAATCGGGGGAAATGCTTTACTTCAAACCAGAGGCCAGATGCAGACTTCTATGTTCCTTTCTATAACTAGAGCACTCTTTAAAAATCACACTGGATAGATCTAATGAGCTAAAATGAATGTCCCAGTTTTTCAAAGTGACAATCATGCTGTGAATCATATTTGAGCAGTTTTTGCTCACAGTCAGTAGTACATGTCACTTTATAGGAGAGGGCTGGTTTCTCACCGAAAGCTTGTCCACATCTCCCTTGAGCACACGCTCCAGGTACAGCTGCTTGAGCTCCCTCTCCAGCCGAGATGGCAGGCCGGGGTACATGGTAGATCCGCCTGAGAGAACGATGTGTTTGTAGAACTCAGGCCTGATGACAGGAAGGCAGAAAAGGGTGAGAGCAGAAAAAGGCACATTTTCTCATTTTAAGTCAGCAAATGCTGGAAAATGTACTTTCCAAACAGATCTTCAGTGACTTCAAGAGAGTAAAAATAAATTATTGAACTTAAGCAGCAAGGGATCAGTCATACTTAGTTGACTTGCAAGTGTTTACATTTTTTCCCCTTGTTCCATTCTTTTAAAGACTCGTGATCAATTTTCAAACTTTCCATACTGAACTCTAGACTTCACAAAATATTTAGTTTTAAGTCTAAAAGCCTCCATTGCTTAAGCGAAAGCTGTGATCAGCTGACATTGCCATTTGACATCCATCTATCTATTGCTTGCCAAAACGTCTGCCTCTGCTGAAACTTCCTAATGCTGTGGAAACACTGAGTCGCCCTCAGGAAAGCTTTTTATTGATAGTGGAGTATACATGTGCCCTTTTGTTGGCCTCACCTGGTGTCTATGTCAGCTGCTTGTATGGTGTTGAAGAGTAGCTCGGCCACTCCAACGCCCTCCACGTTGATGAGGTGGGGCTGGAACAGAGCCTCAGGGGCCTCAAACCGCTCTCCTCCCACCTTGATCACACGGCCATCTGGCAGCTGGAGTTGTGTGGGAGGGATGAGAAAAAAAAAGCAAAGAGGGGGAGAAAAAAAAAAAACATGACACTAATGAAGCGGTAAGATTTAATGTACAAGAGTGCCCAAGGGTGTGAAACTCTACAGTGAGAATCATGATTGATACTGAAAGGAAGGTTTAACTTCTCAAAAGAAAAGAAAATCCTCCCAGACTGGTGACACTGTACAGCAAGTTAGAGCACGGAGAGTGCTGGCCTCAAACTGACTATAGTGAATGCATGTGACTATAAAAAGGCTTCATTCAGCCAAGGGCAGTGGGAGGAAACAGAGCCTAGCCACTGCCGCAAAGTGGCTGCACAGGAAATGATGTAACGCGCAATTCAGGACCTTTCGGCCACAGGTACATTGCCCTCCTTGTTTCGGCACACAAAACCATACTTACACATACATGTTCACGCACCTATTCACCTACACGCACACAGTCGCCTACACTAACCCAAACACACATGGTCAGAGCGCACTGAGACACAACATGTGCTCGGAAAGGCGTGCAGTAACACAGACACCAGGACTAACGTTTGGATTCTGTGGTTCTCTCTGCAGGGAAATGGACCTCGGAAAGAAAAGCAAGGCTGACGGAGGAGCACTGCACCCCCATATGTCTGAGTCTCAGAGAAAACTGTTAGTCAGTAGCACTGTCCTGTACCAAAGCTGCCAACTGCACCAACAGTGGGCATGTGGTAGTCTACTTAGCTCAGTGCTGAAACAGATTTAGTTACCCCATTAGTTTTGATTATTTCAAAATACTGCCACTTTTGAATAACAAATCCTTTGGGAGGGATTCTGTCTGCACCGATGCTATTTTAGGCAGAAATATGAAACTTGTGCACATGTGGAGTGCGTAAAAAGAACTCATTTTAAAGGAAAAAAGTAAACAAAACAAAAAAAAAAAATAACAAAAACGTCCAACCCCTCAGGGCTGGAAATTTGCTGCCTTGTAAAAACATTCAACCTAAATAAAATAGATGTTTAATATGCCAAAAATATATATTTCAGAATTTCAATTGGTTTTTGCACATTTGTACCTGTGATGGGTAGGGCTGCTTGGTTACCGTGACAATTATTTAATAAATATAATACTCAAGGTTTGGAAAAATTATGGATTTAAACTTGTTTTTTTGATGAAAAAAATAATTACAATTTTTTTTTAATATTTAGTTTTTATTTAAAGCTTCTTTTGACTGCTCCCTTATTCACAAGGTGTCATGACAGGATATATCTGCATATTTGATTTGGCACAGACTTTTACCCCGGACACCCTCCCAGCAATTTTTGCCTCTTCTGAGTCTTGAACTGGAGACCTTTTGTGCGTTAGACAAATGTGTTAACCACTACAAAACAGAACCAGATTTTATTCATTTGTTTAATATCATCATTGCAATTTGTAATTTTAGTGTTTGTTTTCACGGGTTGTGTGTTTTTGGGAGTGGAGTCGAAGTCTTGTTGTTTAAATGTGCTGGATAAATGAAAGTGATATGACTCACAGAGCCAAAATTGGAATAAAAATTTAAAAAGATTCAATGCACAGAGCTGCTGACTCGTATACTTGAGTTAATGACTATTAATGTATGTAGATTTTTGTTATCATTATTTTACTTACATTTGATGATACATTTGTTATATAAAGCTCGGCTTCTTGAGTGACTAATGCACACAATGCCCATGTGAGGGCAGCAATCAGTTTTAACGCCCTTTTTATGCAAGCTGCAGTGTTTTGATAACGCTTTCCAAAACGGCACACCCTAAAATCTTTTATTGGCGTTCATAAGGCAACTGTACCGACCAGCTTGGGATTAACATCAAACATGTGGATCAGTTCTCTCACAATGTCACACCAAATGTAACTGCATTTGTCAGTGACTTATTACTGTTAAGAATAAACATGCGAGTGTCTACCGTGTATGATTCCACCAGCACGGTGGTCTCGAGCGCCAACTTCTGCTCCTGTTCGATGTTGTAGCCTACATAGCACAACTTCTCCTTCATCATGCGCACCGTCTCAAAGTCTGCAGAGTGGTTGAAGGCATAACCCCTCAACAGTAACAACTGCACATGGAGAATGAGAAAGAGGTCAGGGAATAGGGAAGGAAAAGCAGAATAAAATGAGACGCTTTGGCTTACTTAATGTAATCTCCTAATATATCAAGTTGCACTGGAGGAGCTTTTCTAAATTAAGATCTTCCCATTTAGTTGCAAACAAAGAATCTGATGACATATGCAAGACTTCACACAAAAAAAAGACTAAACTGTGACATATTTTTATATGCTGCAAAACATATTCAAACTTGTGCATTCAGCAGCACATTTTGGAAGTCGGATGTTAGAATGGAGTTCTCACAGAACCTGCTATTTAAAGATTAATCTAAGAATATTTTGCCAAATCTCCACCTCACGTAGAAACACTTTGATGACATTATTCAAACTGGATACCTTGATGAGGTAGCGGGTGATGTCCCTGCCTGCGATGTCCAGACGTCTTGTCAGGTGGGGCAGACTGAAGCCCTCATACACAGGACAAATGTGCGTGACACCATCACCCGAGTCCACCACCACACCAGTGAGAAGGCCTGAAACACAAACACACTCAACAGTTAATAACCTGCAATTCTATCAAGCAAGTAGAATTTTATCCAGAGTGTGCTTGCAGCTGCTGATTACTGCTGGCTGGGTAAACACGCAATAACACAGCTAATGTAACAGTTACCTACTTATAACTGCTCAGTAGCAGTTATAAGTAGGTAATTGCTTATTTAAAAAAAAAAATCTGATAAAAATAGTAGAATACTAGACAGACGTCACGCAAAGCTGTGTTTGCACAACATATCAGCTGATGTCAGAAGTACTGATAAATGTTTTGGCACAAATATGATTGTGTTGGTCTGTAAGAACAAACATTTTGACCAAGAAGTGTTTGTGTGGTAGCTAAATACTGCTACACAAAAACCTCCACAACTAACTTTAACAGCGGTCTTGTTTCTAAGTTTAATGACGTAAATAGTAATCAAGCAAATAGTACAATACGTTTTATAACTGTCCGCTTGAAGGGCCTATAATTGCACTTTAGGGCTAAAATTAATTTCTAGATGAGGCAGTTTAAGGAAGCAGAAGAACAAATCTAAAATGTCTGTGACATGAAAGCTGTGTTATGCAACAGAAAAAGGTTAGTGTCCGTTTTGACTAAACATGTATGTAAAGGCCTCTACCTTGGGCATACAGTGTCAGCACAGCCTGAATAGCAATGTAGACTCCTGCAAACTGGTAGGTCTCAAACATCACCTGTGGTAGAGGACAGGAAGTACAACTGTTGAGAAACTTGACACACTACAGCAGGCAACGTGGGTGCAAAATTATTTCTGTAGCGTAATGCAGAAGTAGCACACAATGAAGTCATTTCACGGAGGATTAACCAAACTGCAACTTCTGCTATGCTTTAAAAATCAATTTCCCCCCGAAAGGCTGCAAGATGCTGCCTCTGATAATGACAATTTTAATGTTACCTCGATGATTTTCTCACGGTTCTTAGTGGGGTTCATGGGGGGCTCGGTCAGCAGAATCTTGCAGTTGCGGGAGTCGATGTTGAGCTTCTCTGGGCCAAAGGTGTAGTCCCACAAGTGCTTCATGTCATCCCAGTTCCTGACAATGCCGTTCTCCATTGGATAATTGACCTCAAGCATGGAGCGCAGCTCACTAGCCTCATCCCCCACCATCAGGTCCTGCAGGAAATTTAACAGAGATAAATATTTAAAAATAGGGCAGCAGAGCCCTCAGGATTGTGGAGCCCACTGTGGAACAATCAGAGTCACTGGGCAAAAGGATGCGTATATAGCCTCGGTCTGGAAATTAAACTCAGTCATCTCATTTGCCTACTTGCCACCTGAAAACTTCTGTCATCTGACAACAAAAGCGTTCATGTAGCACTTTGACTTAAAACGCAATTACCCACCATGCACAACAAGGCATCATTTTCCATGCATATACACCTGGAAACACTTTCCTTTAGCTACAGTACACCACTCGTTTAAGCCACATTCAACTATCTGCATGCAAGGCACCCCGGCAAAATGTAAACAACTGTTGGGTTAGAGCTCAGTGTTAGCCACACAGTCAAGCATCTCACGTTCCACTTGGAGACATCAAAAGCCTACTGAAGGCAGCCATTTTATGGGTTCATCCTGTGCTCTTTGGCATTAATGAGTACCAGTCACAGGCATCGCCTCCATGTGGTGTCATTAAAGAAAAAAGAAAGAAAGAAGGGGGGAAAAAAGGAAAGAAAAACAGATGTGTTTCCATCTCCACCACAGCTGTCTGCCATGCATCCTCAAGTATGGGCACTTCCTCTACACTTAGAATAAAGAATAATTATTTTTCATATTGGACATTAATCAATTAAAATATGCTGACTGCTTCAAAATGGCTGGGAAAATAGATACATATGATACATACAGATACAGAAAAATCTGTCCTTTGGCACACATTGCTCTGGGTGACATTTTAAGTTGTTTTCAACTAAAAACTGCTTCAGGATTGGTGGGAGGGTAGCTGTCAGGATGCAGCAGGAGATCAGAGACTTTGACAGTGGAACCGGTCCAAAATCTCTTTTAGCACTCCATCGATAACAGCTGGCCTATGATTCACTGCAGCTATTTCTGCTAACACTCTCAGCCTGGAGAAAAAAAACTGCTGTGGATTGGCCTTACCAGCCAGCAATACCCAGCTTAGCACCCAAAATCAAAAGGTAATGAGGATGTACAAAAATGGGATCAGAATGAGTGATGAAAAAATAAATTCATGAAACACACTGGACAAAACAAAAGAAAAACTCAATCAAACAAGAGGCTTAATTTTTAATTTCATTACATGACTCAGCTCTCTATAGCAAGCAAGAATCAGAAGCACACACCAACCTAAACTTACCATTTTCTGGACATTCTACTTCACCAGGAGAGGAACAAAACATGGAGGAAGAGGAGGCAGATATATAAAAAAAAATGAACAAACAAAAGTGGAAAGGACAAGGAGAAAGGTAGAGATAGGCACCATGCCAAAATAATGTGAAGCTGTCAAGACATTTACACCGCTGCTGTCTTGCCTGCTAAAATAAAAGGACCTGCTAGTTTTGATGTGGGCTGGTGTTCAAAGCATTTTTCAGAGATTCATTAGGGTGCCAACTCTTACAACAGTCTATCTTGACTGTCTATTACTTTGACACTGTGCTTATATAAGAGACTGACTTTATTCTGTAATGTATATTTCACATCTTGATTTTTTTTCTCTCCTGTTTTCAACTTATATTTTTGTCCGATGACCCATTTCCTTGAGGGGAAAAAATGCATAAGGAGGAACAGTCTGTACCTTGATCTCAATGTTTCCCACTTTGGCTGTAGAACGAATGATGGGTCTCCCAACAAGTGCAGGGAAAATGTGCTCTGGGAAGTTGGAGCCTGCATAGCCGCACTTGACAAACTACAATAGAGAGACAAAAAGGGAAGAAAACCAGAGCACAGAGGAAGTGATTAGAAAATACTGATGAGAAATTCTAGAACAGAGCTTAAAAACATCACTATCATCCTATTGATAACAAAGACCCCAATTACCATTCAGAATGAGCATGTTTGATGACGATGCACGTTTCATGTACTGCATGTCTAAATGTGGTCAGTTCCTGTATTTGTAGACTGATAGAAAACCTCAAGTATACAAGATGTTTTATATCTGTGCCTAATTTCCTTTTTAATGCAAAAAACAAACAAAGATATTTAACATTAATATTCTGTATCTGTGCTTTTCACATTTATACATTGAAAACCCCTCTGTGTTATTACCAACAAATAAAATATTATTAGAACCATTTGTAAAAATCAATTTTGTGAGAGCTACAAAGACTATCATTTACACCAAATGGAGATATAGACAATTTGCTGTTCTTTGTGCTCAGCTAGAATAGTTGCACGAGCTCAGATAACCAAAGACCAGGAAAAGATAGCATCAGGGGTGCACTGGTGTACGATTACCTCTAAAATATCAGCCGCAAATACCGTTACAGGAAGTTGTTTTAGCTCTAATTAAAATATTTTCCTGTTTTCTGATTCTACGCACCCTTTTTTGCACCGATTTAATTTGCTTTGAACCAACTATTAAAACATTTTCTGCATCAATACACAGCACAAAATGTAACCAAGTAACAAGGGATGCAGACTGCAAACATGCAATTTGGAAACCGTTATGGTAAAATTCATTGAAAGACTATCAAGAGTAAACTAAACAATAAATAGTCTAAACTTTTTTCTGCATGCGAAAAAGAAAAGTAAAGAAAAGAAAAGAAACCGCATTTGCATTGGACTGTGAAAAAGCATGCAACAACGCTCTTAACAAATCTGCTAGTGACATATACGGCTGTGGTTCAGACTCGTCTCACTTCCTCTTGACTTCTCAGTTCAACTCTGACACAGGGCTGTTTATTCCCCGTTTCACAGAAAGCTCTTGAAAGACTCACAACTCAAAAGAGCCTTATTAGTCAGTAACATGCTGAGCCAACATCCTCTTTGACTGCTGACGTTTAGACAAGGAAGCCTGCACACCCCAAAAGAAACAGTGCTACCTGTGTGTGCGCAAGAAGCAATTTAGAAGCATAAACAAAGCTCAGTAAAGTTTATATTAAATGCTTGATGGCGCACAAGCTGAGTATTTTATTAAGAGCGAGTACAGCTACAAGGAAATACAGCAGTATATCATTCATGTTGATAATTACTATTGGGGACGAAAAGACCACAAAAATGTATCTGATGTAGTGCAAATATGAGCAGCTTTTTGGATGGTGGTTACTTTCCTTTGTGGTGGGGGCTCTTTCGCAATGTTTCATTTTACACACCCATAACTTCCGAGTGTTTAGCCCCCAATTTTAATCAATAATCACATGTAAACACACAGCCGACGTGCAGATCCAAAGATACGTGCAGAAATACACCTGCTGAGGTCTTTCCGGACTCCTTACTAATGGATGCTTGGGTTAAATTTTTAATGAGGGAAGTTAGTGTAAGCTGCGGAATGAGAAAACGTAAAGGTGGTTCCTCAATTCACCTGACACGGCCTAGCTAGCATTACACCTAGCCGACATTGAGTGAAAAAACATGTAGCTCCGGTCCTTGGAAAGCAAACCCCGACTACAGCATGGAAAGAATGAATCTGCAAATTCCGTGTGGTTTGCCGAACAAATCGCTGAAATGACTGACGCAGCTGCCAGACAGCAGAAACCAGACAGCCAGCTGTTAAAAGCTAACTAGAAAGGCTAGCTCGGTTAGCTTACTAACCGGTGGTTGCACCTAGGACGTTAACTATTAATTAAGGGAGTTATGCAGGAGGGAGCAATACAACTAGAGATTTTAATTAAATTTTATCCGTGCATTTCCATCCAATCTGCGGGCCGTTTCCGCATCAGGACTGGATGAATGAAAATTAGCAGGCTAACTGGCTAGCTACACACCCAGTTAACGCTAGCTAGCTTGGACGGTGACAGACCCACTTCCTGTTTCAGCAAATCAGTCGACATAACGGCTCCTTTTAGAGCAAGACTCGAGCTGGTAACACGCCGAGCTAAAACGGTAAGCTTACCCCGGTCCCATTGTCGCAGACCACCACTTTCCTTCCCTGGCTGTCCATTATGTAAAAGCCCAGTTGCTGCTGAACCTCCCTCAACTTTCTTCGGCAAAGCCGGAAGGAAGACACACCAACCCGGCCGAAAGGAGGAAGGGAAGGGTGCTCATCCGGTGTGTTCAAATGACATACATTCTCTTCTTCATCTTTGAATTCGTCCCGTAAAACCCGTTTTATTTATTTATTTCAAATTTTATTTTATTTTTTTTTAAATATATATCATCAACCTACATACAGTTAAAGAAGGACGGGAAAAACACAATCACACAAATAATTTCTGTGTGTCATAAACCATCTACATATTGTGCACGCGCGAAGTTGTGGTTAGAAGTTTACGTACTGCATAGCATACTTCTTTAATGACTTAAAAAAAACAATAATTAGATGCACAGTTATTTATTCGGTCCAGTTTTGATGTGTGTTTTAGGTCATTGTCATGAACCTAACCTGGAGCACCCAGCTGTGTTCTGGCTTTAACTATCTAGCTTCTGTCTAACTACTACTACTATCTTTGCAAGAATGTGGAGGTGGTCCTACTCCTTTATTATTCCATCCACTTTCTGCAATGTACCACAATTACTGACAGCAAAATAGCGCCAGAGAATGATGCTAGCACCACCATGCTTAAGAGCTGGTACAGTGTTCTTAGATTTGAAAGCATCATCTTTGCCCCTTCACACATACCCTCTGTTATTGTGACCAAGTAGCTCAGTTTCTGACACTGGTCTTCCAGCAGTTTCCAGTTCCTTGGAATTTCTCATTGTTCTGAGTGTTGGCCAGTGAGTGCTGTCAAACAAATTCTTTTTATGCTGGCAAAGACAAACTACAGTTATAGTCAATCATAATCACCAATGCGAAGTTAGTAGGCCTCGTCAAGTTAAATTAAACTGCAGAACCTTAACTTTTAAAATATGTGAGTCTATATATATATTTGAGCCTGCATGTGCACTTGTGATCTTGTGTGGATTAGAGAAAATCCAAAATAAATTCAGATTAGTGTTTTTGAACAAAGAAAGATGTATGCTGTACAATCGTTCCATCCTGGGAAATGAACAGTTCAAAATTACCAAGAAATTCAGGCCCATGATGAGCGTTCCACTTCTGACCACAACTATATTTATAAATGGCTGCACACAATCCATGTATCGTATACAAACGTATTAATTTAGAATTACCCTCTCACACTTCCAGACATATTTTTATTTAGTATAGGAAAAAGGAGAGAACAAATTCCTTTTAGCTTATTTGATTAGTTTCTGATAACACTTTCAATCCCTCTTTTCACATTATAATCATGGCAAAAAGGAAGTACACCATCTTTCAAGTCACAGGTTTTACAAATCAGGACATAATAAAAATAATCTGATCCTTAGCAGGCCTTAAAATTAAGAAAATTAAACCTCTGACAATCAACTAAATGACACATATGACACATTTTGCTAAATAACACATATTACAATGTGTCATTTAGCAAAAACTAACCCAAAAACAGAAGCAGTGTGTGTAGGTGTTAAGATTTGGATTTGCTTTGCAGCCACGGGCTCTGGGCTTCTTGCAGTTACTGACTCGACCATGAACTCCTCTGCATACCAAATTATTCAAGAATCAAATGTAAGGCCATCTGTCTCATAGATAAAGCTTGGTCAAAACTGGTTCATACAACAGGACAGGACCTTAATATAACCTGAACCTCAATGGGCTGAAGCAACACTGTAACAGAGAGTAGGGTAAAATTCCTCTGCAAGAGACAAGTCATACAGAAAACTATTACTTTAAGTTATTGATGCTAAAGGAGGCTCCATAAACTATTGATTTATGGGGTGTACTTAAATTTTCATAAACTGCTTCTGAAAGAGATGTAAATAGACTCTTCATTAGACAGAACCTTTGCAAAACAGCTTGTGCAGACTTCCGAAGTACTGTGTACTTCAGCTGATATCTTCAATACCTCACTGGAGAAATGTGCCAGCCTGCTTTAAGGCCTCCACCATTTTTCTGTTTCCCAAAAACAATTAAAATTCGCCTTGATGACTACAGTCCTGTTGCTTTGACCTCATTAGTAATGAAAATGTTTGAGGATGTTGTGTTGTCGCATTTCAAACCCATCATTGACCCCCTCCTGGATCCTTGCACTAAAGTTATGCTTTCAACACCATCATCCCAGCTCTACGTCTCTCCAGGCTGAATGCGCCTGCTCCCACCTACACTGGGATTAGTGACTTCCTGTTTGACAGAAGGCTGCTTGTGAGATCAGGCAGGCCCATTTCAGATTCAAAGAAGGTGTTCTTACTTTGACTGTCATGACTGTACATAAACCCTTCGTTTTATTGTAAAATGACTACAGGAAGCAGCTTTGTTTCACAGGAATGTGCGCAAGTGGACAACAAGTTTGTCAGGGCAGTATTTCAGGACAATGTTTTTATACTCCAAAGCACCTCAGTAACATAAAACCATTGGAAACAAACAAATGAACAACAATAATGCTAAATATTTTCTAAAATAGTCAGGAACATGTAGCCTATTAGTTTGTGGACATCATAAAACATAAAAACAAAAAATCAGCCAGGAGCAGGAAACAGAAAAAAAAAAATTATCATCAAAGAAATCTCAAATACTTTCGTGACTTGAATATGGAAACACATGTATGGCATCCTAATACTAAAACAGACCATAACAGAATACTGTAACTGGCATGAAGCAAAACTTTGTAATAGAGGAAGAAAAATGAAAAAGTGAAAACAAAAGTGATCTTGCTAAAGCTGAAATTAAACAAACAAAAAAATTGTTTGAAATGTATATTTCTTTAAAAAGGCCACATTACATAATCACATTCTTTCTGTCTTTTATATGATTTGTCTGTTATAGCCTTACATTAAAATAACCATGTGTGTTGTTTTTAGGTAAAAATAACAACATACATATAAAAATATCCATTTCGACTGACGTGTTTCCTGTAACAGACTAAATAAATCTGGGTGAAAGGGACGTTAAACCAAACTAAATCACAACACTGCACATTGAGGAGAATAATACTTCTACACACTGTACTGTTGCTGCTGATCTTCTGCAGTGCAGTTTGCAGTTTGGTATGCTTTGAAATTTGAATATCCTTATATGTGAGGATATTTTTTTTACTCACAACTTTCACCCTAAACGCAGAGGATAGCCAGCAGGTGGAGTATTTTTTACTAAAGCAGGAAAATCAACCTCTCGTTTCCCAATAAGTCTTTATACCTATGGAGTATTCAAATCCCACAAGGGGGCTTTTCAGTCACTGTGTATACTATGATTTCATGTGACCTCACATGTAGTCGTATACCTATTCTATACCTCTTCAAACAGCTCATGTTGAATCAGCTACATACGTGGGAAAGCAGGCCAAGGCCAAGTGAAAGATTAAAGGGTTTTCTCATTTCTCTAATTTGTGCCTTCTCATGTCCCCTGTTCTTCCTCCTGTCTCAGTTCCTAAAATGCATCTGCAGGTCTTGCTACAAGAAGCTACAATCGAGGATGCACAGGTATGTCCTTTGTCCTCTTTTATACACTGAAGTGTTTCACCTGCAGTGTATAAAAGAGTTTTGCAGACAGCTGGAATAAACAGTGGAAAGAGAACTCTGCACACAAGCAATCATATACACAATGTGTTTAAAATGACCAGTTGTGTTATCAAATGTTCTGAACTCTTCCATCTATGTGTGTTTAACAAAAATATCTCAAATTTTCACAATCCAATTTGTTGTAAATATAAATAATGTGTTGTCATTTTGGAGAAGTGCATGCTTTGGGTAGGAGTACGCTTGGGAACATGAGGACCTTGGCCTGCATGAAAGACAAGTTAGGAAGCACAGCGATCACCCTGGAAGCCTCTTCACTCAGCTCTTCACTCGGCAGGAATTTTCTGTCAGAGAGCACACACAACCAAACAGTAACAGTTAAACTGGCTTTGAATTATTTCAATTTAAAACAAAAACAGATCATATATCAGATTCACTGACCTCACTGAAATGCTTGTCTTCTCTGCGGAGGACATCAGGCGATTCAAAGTATCCTCTAGGTGGCTGCTGTTAGTGTTGATTTCCAGCTTGCTGATGGTCAACTCATACAGCTCTGGATCAATTCCTTTACACAAAAGTGCTTCGTTATAACAAGACATACAACACAAGCAGCATTGAAGGCAGGGGTGGGCAATTAATTTCCCCAAGTTCCCAAATGAAACTGGGATTGTTGTGGGTGGATGCATTAAAAAGCTTATAAAGAGATGAGCCCACTTCCAACCAGTCGTGGCAGATGGCTGCCCCTCTTTGTGTCTGGTTCTGCTGAAGGTTTCTTCCTGTTAAAATTAAGTTTTTCCTTCCCACTGTCAGTAAAGTGCTTGCTGATAGGGTGTCTAATTGTTGGGGTTTCTCTGTATTATTGTAGGATCTTTACCTTATAACATTTAGTGCCATGAGGAGACTGTTGTTGTGATTTGGCATTATATAAATAACACTGAATTAAATAGATAAGATTAATATTGAGCAGAATTGAGTTCAGCTTAATGGTCTGGCCTTCCACAACAGTCCCAGTTTCTAATGTGGCCTCTTGAGAAAAGTATTTGTCCACCCCTGATCTAGGCTCATTTCTGTATTGCTCCAAGTATCACAATTGAAAGGTGTAGTTATTTACCTGGAGGGGGACTCTGGCTTTGGGTGCTACTGCTGGACCTGCTCTCATCCTCAGGACCAAAGTAATCCAGACTGAGAGCAGAACAGTCTGTGCTAGCATAAGGGAGAAAGAAGAAGAGGTCTGAAGCTTTGTCTTTTTATCAGGACAGTCAAAGGAAATGGGTACAATCATTAAGGTAAATAAAAGAACCTCAATGGCATGTGGTGTCAGCAGTTTTGTTTGTTAGATGTTATCTACATGTACTCTCCATGACTTGGAGTGTACACTTGGAAGGCAAGTATATGTATATTAGTATGTTAGTTTTAAAGAGGACTCTTATAGCAAAGTTTAAATCAGTGTTTTGGAGCCTGCTGTGGTGGAAGTCTTTAAGTGTGTTTAACTTCTGAGAACACCCAGTGGTGTTGTGTACTGTAGTGAAACCTTTTTCACAGAAGACATACTGTGACTTGTCACAACAGGAATGTAGCAAGGGCTTAGTTACCGTAAGTCACATCAAATCATGTGCCACAAGAAATCCTCTAGCTTTATACTTTATACTTAATGTGTCCATGATGTTTATTATATTTTTTGTGTAAATAAAGAGCAGTGGTTTTTTTGGGCACACTAAGTTATATGTTAGAGCCATGTTACCAGATGAAGAATAAATATAACCAGCAGTGAAAATTTGAATTTAGACTCAAATTGAGGCATTATTGTTCAGTCATGTTGTCATTTGTAATGCCTGTTAATGTTAAAGTAAAACTGTACTGACAAAACCAGTCACAACCAGGAGGCTGCCGCTTCACTGCAATGAAGAAGGTTAAACAGTAGAGGTCAGCAGAAACACACCGCTAAAGTTGGGTTTATTTTAGTCCGTTTCCCTTTTAAGTTTTATATGTGATTATTGTGTGTAATACTAGTGAATGGTAATGCTAACAGGTTCTAGCTTCAAGATGAAATAGAATAATCGAATCAAATTAGTAGTCTTTTGTACTAATTGATGAGGATTGCCTCCTCCTGCAGACTCTGGTGGATTTGTCCTTATAAGGTCATGAAATAAAATCTTGTCATTTGTAGTTAAAAAAAAAAAAAAAAATGTTTGGCCCCAAGTTCTGATTTTTTTTCCATTTTTGTGTGCAACTGAAGTAGTCTTAAAGGTCAATTAATACCAACTAACCTTGTGTAAACACACACACACACAGCCTGACTTGACAACCACACCTGATTACTACCAGTCCTAACTAAAAATAACTTAGAGATTTTCAGAAGCGCAGAGTCAGTTAAATGACCTTCCAGCAACATAATAATCCTAAATCCAAAGAAATTCTGAAGAACTTAAGAAGAAAGTGATAAATACATCAGTCTGGGATGGGTTACAAAGCTATTTTTGAGGCCAGTTCATGTAAACCCTTGCAGACACATGGCCTCCAGATCCACAACGAGACATTATCAATAAATAAAGACTTTCCAGGACGGCTCATCCGGGAAGTCATAAAAAAAAAAAAATAGAGGTCAGCAGAAACACATCTAAAGAGAAATATGTAAGAAACTGTGCACAGTGGGCAAAAATGAGACCCATGGAAGAGTGTAGACGTTATTGCATTTTTTGAAGAAAACTAAGGCTTATACAGACTCTGGTAAAACATACTCTAATGGACTCAGACATTTTGGGTCAATGTTTTAAAGAATGACTAGGATGAACTTTTAGTAAGAGAAAAAGTGTCACACCTGGTATAAACCAGACTCAGAATTCAACAAACTGGATGTTTTACGAAGAGTCAAGCGTGGAAGTGTTAGTGTTGTGAATGCTGTTGGAGCCAGTTGGCAGAGAGAAACTTGATATTGACCAAAAATCTTGTAGAACAAAAAGTAGTTGCGGCTGCTCCTGAAGGGTCACCACAGCAGGTGGATCTGCTTGGATTCTCCTAACGCACCCCTCCCATTTATCTGGGCTTGAAACCAGATCGATGATTACGCTAGCATGTCTGGGGGCAACCCTGGTGAGACAATGATCTAAACATAACAATAAACAAAACACATCCAAGAAGTTCACTTCTAAATGGCTCATAAATTGAATAAAATTCCATTTTAGTGTGAGCTAGTTTGAGGTTGGACTTGAACCCCACTGAGATGCCGTGGGAAGATCTGAAAAGAACCATTAGGCCTCAAAACCAGCCCCCTAAATGTGGCTGCACCAAAGCACAAAGCATTTGGGTGTACATGTTCTAAAGGTGGCACAATTGGCTATTAAATTCAGAGACGCGATTTCTTATTACTTATAAAGTAATCGCGTCTCTGAATCACATTACAGAATTACAGAATCATTCCTCAAAAGGCTCAACACAATCATTTAGTGCTAACTGAATGTTTTTATGTAAAATCTTGTTTGACTATCTGACAGTTTGGAACAGAAAAATGACAAAATGTAAATTAGATGGGGGTTAAAAAAAAAAAAAAAAAAAAAAGGCTCTGCATTTTGGACTTTTTTTTTGTCTTGCAAAAAAAAAAATAAAAAAAAAATCAATAAATAAACAGAAAAGCCATGGAAATGGTTAAGCTTTGAGTATTGTAACTCTAGTCAACCACTGAGAAAAGTGGTTTTATCACAAAGTGATAAAAGAGTGAAAACTTGAAGAGAAGAGAAGACAAACCAAGCAGAAAGGATCAACCGATTTATTTCAGTATTTACAACTATTTCCCTCTACTCTGATAGCAGTGCATTAATTCTCAATTTGAGCAGTAAATCTGAATAAATTAAGAGGAAAAAAAGGTTTTTGTCACTGTAGGTCCAAACATTATTTCACTATTTGGGAGAAAAAAAGCACTCATTAGAAAATGCTTAGCAAAAGGCACAACTCATTATTTAAAAAAAAAAAAAAAAAAAGAGTGTGTGTGTTTACAGGAACAGTGCAGAAACATGTTTGATTGATAATGAAACACTGAAAAGCACTCAAAACCCGTTTTCTCAAAATAAAGCAAATTGGAATCAAACACTGCCACACAGAACGATCATATCTAGAATCAAGTGCAAAAAAACTAAAAGAAAAACAAAGAATTAAGTATTAACTGACAACATAAAAAAAAAAAAAAAAAAAAAAAAAATCACACCTGCAAGCTTTAACTGTGACTCCTCCTTTGCAATTTTAATTATGAAAGCCTGCCTTCTATTAGGACAGTAATCCCACAAATTAAATTAACCCCAAAATTGACTTCATATCTAACAGAAAGAAAGAAACAATAAATTACAGAACACACCACACACAGTTACATAAAATGATGTACAATAATAAGATTGCATCCTGCATCTTCTTGTATTAATAGATTTGTTCTTGTAAACTAGTAATGTTTTGACTTTCTTTCTGCACTCAGCACCACTTACACCCTGCACACTGCCCTCTGCTGTGCAAGCTTCATTATTACAACTTTAATCTTTGTTCTGCCCTATGTTTTGTCTTCTATGTGTTGCCGATCTAAAAATAAAATTAAATTAAAAATTACAAATAAATGAAAACAAACAAAAAACTGAACTCAGATGATCGGGAGACGTAAAATCTCTTTTCGTACAGTTGCCTGAGGACCTGCAGACTGAAATAATCCAGATTTGAGCAAGAACATTACTGCTCAAGTCCAGGAAATGGGTGTAGTAGCTGCTCAGTGCCATCCTTAGTTATATACACGTGTATATCAATAAACACCATCAAAAAAGATGCTATGTTTCATGCTACAAATTAGAAATGGATTTTATATTTTAGTTAGTAGTCACAATTCAGATGTTTAAGTTAGTAAGCTATGCTTTCAGCCACGCTGCATGTCATACATGGAAAACAAACTCTTTGTTATAATTATTTAGCACACTTTATTTTACCTTTACCCTCTTAAACATATGCAGCAGCAAAATGATTTGTGTGGCAAAGTTTGTGTATGACTGTTCACAGCTGTTTTACAGCAATGACAGAGCTATATCTTTTTTAGTGTGTTGGTTTGAATCCATGTCACATTAAGTTATGAAAGAACCAGATGGGATTTTCCTAGCTGCCCTTTTTTTGTTTTTTGTTCTTTGTTTGTGGTCTCATCAAAAAGTTCTGCAATTCAATTGAGAAAAGGCAAATTAACAAAAAACGAACTAAAAACAAACAAACCAAAAAATACAACGACAAAAAAAAAAAAAAACCCAAAAACTGTACCCCAGCAATACTTGGCTGAAGTCCCCTTCAAGATCATCTCCTTGATCTTTGCTTTCCAAAAGTTTGATGTTCATTATGAAATTAGGCAGTCATGCTTGAAGTGATCCAGATGTGCACAGGGAGATTACACTGAAGGGGAGATTGGCCATATTTTAATCTATTTTTTTTTTAAATCATACTTTCTGATCAAAGATAATATTTAATAATTTTTAATTTATAACTCACGATTTTTGGAATTTAGGATGAATACAAACGTTCATTTGAAAACTGTAAAAACATAAAACTGAACAGTACAATAAGTTATGATTCTCATTGACTTGATAAAACATTCCTGAGCAAAAAAAAAAAAAAAAAAAAAAAAAAAAAGTATACTGGTATAGATTATTCTTTTTTAATTTGTCTTTACTAAAAATGTCTAATGGCTGACTTACAGTAATTCTGGCAACAGGTTGACGATATTAGTACAAAGGACCTGGGAGTTTGACCCCCACAATAACCAAAAATTAAAAGACAAAAAAAAAAAAAAAAAAAAAAAAAGATCCTTTAGAAGAACAAATCTGTTAATTATTCAGAGTGCACGTTATTTTCATGCTCAGTGAGTCAACCACAAAACAGAAATGAAACAGGTTAGTATGCACATCATGTCTTCAATAGGCTTCTTACACATCAGGTGTGAGTTCCTTAGAAATTGTCCATAAATAAATTAGACTGAGATAATTTTTTTCTCAACAGGACAACAGTGAAGAAAAAGAGCAAAAAGGGAGATCAGCACAGTGTTTCCCCTGTTTTTGGTCATGATTTCAAAATACTGGATGATTGTTATTCTTGAGAGGAAATTATTATTAAAGGAAAATATTATATTTTGATGACATGTTGTGATCCCGTATTACTGCAAAGTGCCTTAAGGGGGGAAACAGTAAATTCAAAGAGAAAAAGCACATGCTGTGAAGATAGTGAGAAGCCCAGAGTTAAATCTTAACAAAAGGTTTGGTTTGATAATAGAAGCCATGACTGGTAGTCTACTTCCGACCCCAGAAATGTGGGGCTCGGCGAGGGGACGTACCGTCCTGAGAGCTGCTAAGGCCACGACCGCTCCAGTCCAGCTGGCTGGAAGGGAGCTCCTCCTGCCACGACACAAAATTGGCCTTCTTTAGTGGCATTTTAAGTTATTCCATTCATGAGTTATGCTTTGTGATTTTTTTAATGAGTCAAATCAAACACACAAGTTTACCTGCGCTGAATGTGTTGAGGGGCCCGGTATATCCCGGGGCCCTGGAGGTGCTTGTGCTGTAACAGCTATGCTTCCTGAAGAGCAGGCAGCTGGCACAGCATCTTTGGTTGGCTCAAGCATTCCCTGAAAGTGACAGAAACTGATATTCAAGCTGGGAAACACTGAATAAAGATACATAAAGAGCAACCGGTCCCACAGGGAAGCGACAAAGCCCAGTATGCTTTAGTACTACTGAATCTGTCCTCGATTCAGAGACAATCAGACAAGACAGTTTGTCTGATCTCCTACCACACACACCAGTGAAGTTTATTCACATTTACTGCAGCAAGACTCACCAGACTGGATGCAAAAGCAGGCACAGTCACAGACTGCTTATTCCTCCCAGTGAACACCTTGGAATTGGGAATGAGCAAGTGTTAGGAACACTATAGCATTGGAAGATACCAACATAATTTTTTGTCCATTTTAGCAGCAGTTTAAGCCATGTAATGGAAAATGCTACTGATGCCTAACTCACAATGTTTCTTGTGTCCACGCCAAGGCAACTGAGCAGAGTCCTGTTAGTATGGGAGCCCCCCCACTGAAACTGGAGCCCAACTGCATTGTGGACATCCTGATGTGGCCTCAATATCTCCTGCTGAATCCTGGAAGGTCAGAAGAAAATTTAAAAGCAGCCAAGATTTTGAGAAGTTATTACTTTATCTGCTATATCAAGGAATGAAATTCTAAAATGTTAAGGATACCACTACGAATTGCAAATATATGCACTATGATTAGTGCAAACTAATCCTATAGGGTACATCTTCAGACCAGATTTCTATTAACCCATTCATGCATGAATTATGACAACCTCAATCAGGATTTTTTTCTTAAGTATTTTTATTCATCTTTAGGCATGAAAAAGATTTTTGAACTTGATTTTTAAACAGCACGGTGGCACGGTGGTTAGCACTGTTGCCGCACAGCAAGAAGGTCCTGAGTTCAATTCCAACATCAGGCCGGGGTCTTTCTGTGTGGAGTTTGCATGTTCTCCCCGTGTTTGCGTGGGTTCCCTCCAGGTACTCCGGCTTCCTCCCACCGTCCAAAGACATGCAGCTTGTGGGGATAGGTTAATTGGATAATCCAAATTGTCACTAGGTGTGAATGTGCGAATGAATCTGAGTGCGAATGGTTGTCTGTCTCTGTGTGTTGGCCCTGCGACAGACTGGCGACCTGTCCAGGGTGTACCCCGCCTCTCGCCCTATGACAGCTGGGATAGGCTCCAGCGCCCCCCGCGACCCTGAAAAGGATAAGCGGAAGCGAATGGATGGATGGATTTTTAAACTATTTTTCAAATAGTCCACTTAGGTGGACAACATCACCTTTGGAGTGGGTGGCAGGGTATGGAGTGACACATCAGTGTCCAATGTAGTGGTTTATGTGCACATAAAAAAACAGAAGCTCACATATAGATACTCTATCTACAACAGGAAATCACAGAAAATTAATCAATCCTAAGCCTGAGGGGAAGTTGACAGACTAGCTGATGGCTTTCCAGATTGGTTAAGCCATAGTTCAGGAGGTTCTCCTCACCGCTGAGCACTGCTGGGGACTGGTACCTCCTCCCCACTCTCAGAGAGATGCTCAGCTTGAAGCAAAGCACTGAGGCCAATCAGCTCCTTCTCATCTTCCACAGCTGGAACCACTACCTTTGGGAAACTGGCCTGAAGGATTTCCTGGACACGACAGGGCAGTGAATCCTGGTCAGATAGGAATATAAGAGGGTTCATTTTTAAACTAGAAGTTCAGAAATATGTATTTATCTTAACATTAATATGCCTTTAAATAGCTTACATTCTTTTTAAAAATTGGTAACATTTAATAATAAAAACAGACAACCGATAATGTAAGCAGAAGTTTAGGTTTTTAAATAAAATTAACTTCTACCTGAGAGCTGTTCTTTCTTGTTCCTTCCACTCTGTCCTGCTTATTCTTTTCCTCATCGTCTACATCAGTCTGCAGGCTTCTGACTGGTGCTCTGAACTGTTTCCAACTTCTTCCATCCTCTGCACTCTGGTCATTGAATTCCGCCCACAACCCCTCTTCATCCTCCTGCGTGGGCGCTGAGCAGAAATCTGCAAAGCTGTCACTCAGTGGGAGATTTCCCAGAATCTGCACCCCTGCATCAGCCGTTTGAAGATCTTCTTGAGGTCTGTGATGCTCAAAACTGCTGTCAGTAAAGTCAGCAAATCTGTCTTGCAAATTTGTTCCAGACTGTGACTGTTTGGAGGTAGCAGAATTTTCCTGAGTCGGATATTCGCAGTGATGAACGTCCCTGTCTGACTCAGTCTGATTCAGGTTTGTCACATTGCTGTTTCCAAAAGAGTCAGAATGTCTGCAGTTTCCCAGGTCTTCATCAACTTCATCAAACTGGTCCCAATCAGTTTGATCATCTTGAGAAGCAAGGGAAGAAACATTTGGTTCCAAATCTGCAGAAGCAACCTCAAACGACAAATCATCACTGAAGGATGCCAAGTCCTCTGACATAGGCTCATGCATACTACATGTTTGAAAGATTTCTTCTGCATCTCCATCGTCCTGTACCTCAGAGGTTTGAGGAGAATTAAAGCTATTCCTCCTTTCCCTCTGACTATCCCAAGGCTTATCTAGCTCCTTCTCTTCAGAAGGAAAACTCCAATTTCCTGCAGCTTCCTGAGGCTGATGATGGACCTGAGATGGTTGCACAAGTGCTGCATCTCTTTTCTCCCTGTCCCTGATCTCAGTGCAGATGTTTTGTTTTTCTTTGTGTGCACAGTGATATCTGGGCTCAGATTCCATAATAAAATCCTCTCCTGATTCATGTATTTGTTCACTAAAGGTGCTGTTTGTCCCTCTTACTCTCGCATCCTCCTGCTCTGCGTTAGCCATTGGAGAGAAGCCACAACACCAGGGGTGTCCCGTCTGCTTTGTAAACACAGTGAAATCAGCAAACCCTGTTTCCTCCACAGGAGACCGACTACCTGCTACAGAAGAAGTATGGGCCCCAGAGTTATGTTCACTTTCAGCAAATCCATTTGTGAGGTGCAAAGACGGTTCAGCATTATAATCCTCCTGTCCTACACCCATCTGAGCCTTACCAGACTCCAGCTTCACTTTGGATGTAGGCTGGGATTGTTCACCTGCGCAATTAGAGCTGCAACTGGGTTGATGGGTGGCTGGTTCTGAGGTTGGAGAAGGAGGTCTGAAACTAGAAGGTAACTCAGTTGCATCAGCAAAATTAAGAGAGGAGCAGGACATCCCGACAGAAAAGTCCTTAAACTCATCCTCCTCTGATGCCACCTCCCCATCACCATCATCATCCATCAGAGGCAAGGAAGAGGAGTGCAAGGGTATGATGTTGGGTTCCATGGGTTCTCCTTGCAGGACCCAAAGGACTCATGCACCTGGTAGAAGAAAGTGCATACAGTCAGAAAAGAAGGATAAAAAAACAACAGCTTCTGGGAATAATTTCAGTGTTAAAGTTATTTGCTTAATAATTTATACTTAAAGGTTCTTTTTGGACAAAGCTTATATTTTCGTCTGGATCAAATGACCCTGAACCCTTGTTGGGGGGGCGGGGGGGTGCTTTCCATGATGCACTGAGCATTTCTTCCTTAATCATTTCTTTTCACTCTTTACTGCATTCAATCACTAGTAGTTATTAAACTCTGGCTCCTTCTACCATACTCTCTTTTCTCCCGTCTCTGCTCTCTTTGCTGGTCACGGCAGATCGCTGTTCCTCCCTGTGCCTGGTTCTACCAGAGGTTTTTTCCTGTTAAGAGGGACTTTTTCATTCCCACAGTCACCAAGTACTTGCTCATAGGGGGTTTTCCAATTGTTGGGCTTTTCTTTGTAATACTGTAGTGTCTCTCACTGATTAAATATTCCAATAATAAAAATGTGCTGGAAATAAGCAGGCCACGTCCCCTTTAAATATTAATATTTTTTTACCTTTAAAAAAAACAAACAAATGTTTGTTTGTTTGTTTTTATTTTATTAGCCTGGCTCACCTGAGATCAAAATAGCAGGCAGGTGGAACAAAAAACCAACTGAAATAAATTTGGCACAACCCTGTGATCATTGATTTCCACACTTGTGTACATGGGACTGCTGGCATTCTGCAGAGTTAAATAATGAGGAACTTGCACATAATGTACACAATGAGCAATCTGATTTCCTCATTTCAAATATCACCTTCTTCTTTCATTTGATCAATAAAACCACCTGCATGACTCTCCACCTGGTTCTGATCCTAAGACGCAAGAGAGGCCAGCGCTGCCCCGGACAGTAAGCCGATACGGGAAACAATATCCGCAGCTTTGTGCTACTTAGATGAACAGCACAAACCCGAAGTCTTAGACCTACAGGGTCACAGATAAGCTCTTAACGCAAAAAACAAATGAACTGGAGTCTATTCTGGTTCATTCTATTTAACAAATGTGATCATGTGAACTCTGTGCGTGTTTCTGTATTAAACAAGTTAACGCACGCCTTTTGTGGGCGAAAACAAGCACCGCCGTCCTGCCATTTTCTCCAGCCTCTTCATCCTGGACAGACAGACAGGTGTCATCGTGGCATGACGTGAACAGCTGAATGTAGAGTCATGTAAACGCAAACTGTTCACGAAACTCGCTAATTAGGTAGCACTGATGCAAAGAGAGCTTACTCACCAATAAATAATGGGGTTAAAATAAGGTAGTTCCCAAACGGCATTCCGCTGTCCTGTTACCGACACAGAAGCTGATTAGCTGACATGGCCAGCGGCTAGCTCATGTAGCCGCTGTCTGATGCTAGCTGTCCGTCAGAATCAGCCAGACAGTGACAGGCCGTTTAACGAGCAATCCCAGCTCTTTATTTATCACCTCTCGTTCACTTCGCCTGTCTGTCAACGGTGCAGCCCTTCTCCATCCTCTCGCGGTCTCCGTAGGAGTCACCTGGGATGCTAAAAGTACTAAGATGTCACACTCTGCTCCATCCACAGTGAAGGGAGTAACTCAAGGTCAGCGTCACAGATGGGGAAAGGGATGCCTCTTCAAATAGACGATCTTCGTTGAAGAATATCGCCTCCTACTGGAGGAAATTTATCCCTAAATTGTCTTTTTTTAACCTCCACTTTGTTACTGTCACTGTAAACAAACGAATGAACAAACTATGTTTCATGGATCTAAGTTAGCATCCTCAGGTTTGCAACTGTGGGAAATATATTCTTCCTGGTGTTTATCATGTTTTTTCACCTGTATCAGGTTATCTGTCCGTAGGAGTTGCCCTTATCTCATATCCTACAGTACAAAGGCTTAGATCATTTATGGAAATGTGTGCTTTATCACTGTCTATAATTATTATTTTTTACTGTGCAAACATTCAAAGCAAACACATAAAATATCAGAAAATAAAAAATAAAACTGGGTCGAACTGTGTGAAGACTGGGCTGACTTTTTCTGATTCAGCATAGCTGTTTGTATGGCAGAATAAGAGAAAGTGTCAGGCTTTACAGGCCACATAGTTTCAGGATTTTCTTTAAGTGATTGGTTTGAGATTTTTAGTTGGATGTTGTTACGGTCTTTTCTTCCTGTTTGTTTTGTTGTGCCTTCCTGTCTATCTCGTTTCTCCATTTCCCCCTCCCTTTGCCTTCATGTTTCAGTATTTCTTTTCCTCTTTGCAGTTAGTCTGCCATCGTGAGTATTACCTCTATTTGATTCCAACTCTGTTCAATCTGCTCATCTGTTTCCCCACCTCTTCTTCCCTGAGTTCCTTCTCGCTTGTTTTTGAGTGGGAGTTTCTATTTGTTTTGCCTACTGGACTTAGTGTAACATTAGTTCTTTTTGGATTAAAGGCTTTTGCATTAAAGGCTTAGCTCTTGTTTATTTAACTTGCCTCTGCCTCCCATTGTTGGGTCCAGCATGTGCTAACACATGTAACTGCAGTAACGTTACATCTGATCTGTGTATGATCTGAATATTATTACACAGCGGTTCCACTGATGATTTTCACATCATTTTTCCCTAACTAAGGGTGTATCTGTACATATCATTCATAAAAGACGTCTTATTTTGAAAAAAAAAATGCAAACATTCATCACTAATACAGATTTTTATAGGCACCTTTGAAAACACTCAAGGACATCTTACAAATTTAATAACAATTTCAAATTCTGAGGCAAGTGGACATGTAAAAAAAACTCTTTGAAAGGTAGATGTTTAAAAGGTTCAAAAAAGTTTTTTTCATGCCCAAAGCTTAATAAAAATACTTAAGCAAAAAAATCCCAATTGAGGTTGTCATAATTCATGCATGAAAGGGTTAAAACTTATCCTTTGTTTCATTTTTTAGTGAAACTCTGGTAGAGTAGCTTTGAAACTGATAATTCAGCATATACTAAAACATAAAAGCCTTTTCTTACAGTATATTTGTGGGTATTTTATTTCGCAATATTTCTAATTACCACACTTAAAAATGAACAGCCTGTAATGCTATCATGACTCATCACTCAGATGCGTTTTCGTTTGAAAACGCATCTTTTTCTTTCCGTTTTGGCCTTTCGTCCACACTGAGACGGTGTTTTCGGTCAAGGAAAGCGCAGTGTTTTGAAAACGCTCTCCAAAGCGTATACATTTGAAAAACGACGTTTTCGCCTAGCATTGTGGAAAGCGAACTGGAGCCTTTTTGAAAACAATGATACATGGTAGACTACGTCCACACGTACACGGGTATTTCTGAAAACGGAGATTTTTCGTTTTTTAAAAAAATCCCATCCACACCTCAACACCAAAAACGAAGGAAAATGCTGCCAGGAGCATGCCAAAGCAACAGGTGGCGATATATTCCTAACCGTGTAGAAATGTTGGCCAATCAGATGTCTAGACGCCTGGGCGGGAAAGAGTAAACAAAGATGGCGTAAAGAAGCGGACCTGAGTCCTATGTGTGGAGGGACAGTAACTGTCTGTGTATGTAAGCATTTAAACACTACAGAGAGTAAAATTAACAGTATTTTGTCTAAGTCCGCCATTGTAGAAATTAATTTCACCGAAACAATAACTTGGCGCACAGTGTGACGTCAAAAAAGGCGCACACCTTTGACCCTGCGTTTTCTCCGTTTTCCTTGTCCATAGTAAACGCAAAAACGGAGTTCTTGAAAATCTCCACCCAGGCAGGAATTTTTAAAACTCTCCGTTTTCAGTGGCCGAAAACGCCATTTACGTGTGGACGAAAGGTACAAACGCATAGAAAAATCTACGTTTTCAAAAATACCCATACATGTGGACATAGCCTAGTGAAGTGATGCAATCATGTGACAAATTGTGACAGCCCCGTTAAAGATTAATATTAGTTTGTACATGCTCCAGATAGCTTTTCTTCAAATTCTTTAATTCTCAATCGCTTTTCCAACTTTGTACTTTTGTATTACTTGCAGCAACAACTCCACCTCATTGTTAGTCCATTTAAAAAACTCGTTACTTTTCCTCGACATTTTGCCGCGACGTTTCAAAGAGCCGGAAAGTAAATAAACGGCAGACAGAAATGAGGCAGGTCGAATCACCTTGCGTTTCACGCATGCGCAGTACTGGAACGTAAGCGTTTTCGGCCGTTTCAATGTGGGCGCACAACTCTGAAAACGGTAGTCTGGACACGGAGCGTTTTCATACGAAAACGCCTTTTTCAAATTTATCCGGGCTAGTGTGACGTAAGATCACAGGCCGTTCCAATGACGTCACCAATCACCACACTTCAAAGCACAAAGCCTGTGTTGTCACAGTAACGCATTCTGCGATAGGAGGTCATATATAGGAGTGAAACTGACATTCGCACAGCCTGAACTGGTTCACGTCTGCAGCGCTGCCGTCTCTTGTAACCCTGCACGTTTCCAAGGTTTGTTTTTCTTTCTTTTTACGATGTTCTTGTAGTTTTTGTCCTCAGATGAGGTGTGAAATGTCTGTGTGGTGCAGCCTGGTCTGTCACCCACCTGTAAAAGGTGGAGACTCACCAGGACATAAACAACTCAAAAGTTGTTTTGTCTGTTTCAAACAGCTGCCTATCCTCACCTGTGCATTGCTGCCATCTCCGGTCACCCTAAAAGTTTCTAAGTTTAGTTTTCTCATTGTAGTTTTTATCCTCAGATGAGGTGCTTGATAACCACGTTCTCTCTCTCTTTGTTTCTCTTCTGTTGTTGTTGTGAGTGTGTGTCTGTGTAAGTGATGGTATTTATTGTTTTTTCTCTTTCACACAGTTGCATATCCCCAACTGTATCCAAAGTCGGTGATGTTATCACTTTTTGTGGTAGGAGGTCATATATGGGAGTGAAATTGACCCTCACACACCCTGGACTGGCTCTCTCGACTCGGTTGAAGACGGGTTTCTTGGAGAGGGGGAGGGCAGTGAGGCACAGTCCCCCGACGCCCCTCGCGATGCCCCTCCTTCTTCGACTAACCCTCTGCATAGGAGCCGTGAGAGCCAGGAACTTGTGAGTTTTGTATGTCCACTCAGGCATCATTTATACCTGGTGTGTAGGAAGTTCCTGTCAGAAGGAGGGGGCACCGCGAGGGCGTCGAGGGGCGGAAGGCGGTGCCTTAGTGCCTTCCTCCTTGTGACTTTGTAAAGGAACCCTAACTTTATTATTTTTTTAATAGTAAGATATATATATATATATATATATATATATATATATATGTGTATATGTTTTTTGTCCTCAGATGAGGTTTGAAGTGTCTGTGTGGTGCAGCTGGTCTGGTCTGTCTCTGTACAGTCGAGGCTGCACCCACCTATAAAAGGTGGAGGCTCACCAGGACATGCACACCTCACAAGTTCCCGGCTCTCTCGACTCGGTTGAAGACGGGTTTCTTGGAGAGGGGGAGGGCAGTGAGGCACAGTCCCCCGTCCCCCGACGCCCCTTGCGATGCCCCTCCTTCTTCGACTAACCCTCTGCATAGGAGCCGTGAGAGCCAGGAACTTGTGAGTTTTGTATGTCCACTCAGGCATCATTCATACCTGGTCTGTAGGAAGTTCCTGTCAGAAGGAGGGGGCACCGCGAGGGCGTCGAGGGGCGGAAGGCGGTGCCTTAGTGCCTCCCTCCTTCTGACATTGTAAAGGAACCCTAACTTTATTGTTTTTTTAATAGCAAGATATATATATAAATATATATGTATATGTTTTTTGTCCTCAGATGAGGTTTGAAGTGTCTGTGTGGTGCAGCTGGTCTGGTCTGTCTCTGTACAGTCGAGGCTGCACCCACCTATAAAAGGTGGAGGCTCACCAGGACATGCACACCTCACAAGTTCCCGGCTCTCTCGACTCGGTTGAAGACGGGTTTCTTGGAGAGGGGGAGGGCAGTGAGGCACAGTCCCCCGTCCCCCGACGCCCCTCGCGATGCCCCTCCTTCTTCGACTAACCCTCTGCATAGGAGCCGTGAGAGCCAGGAACTTGTGAGTTTTGTATGTCCACTCAGGCATCATTCATACCTGGTCTGTAGGAAGTTCCTGTCAGAAGGAGGGGGCACCGCGAGGGCGTCGAGAGGCGGAAGGCGGTGCCTTAGTGCCTCCCTCCTTCTGACATTGTAAAGGAACCCTAACTTTATTATTTTTTTAATAGTAAGATATGTATATATATGTATGTGTATGTATGTATGTATGTATATGTTTTTTGTCCTCAGATGAGGTTTGAAGTGTCTGTGTGGTGCAGCTGGTCTGGTCTGTCTCTGTACAGTCGAGGCTGCACCCACCTATAAAAGGTGGAGGCTCACCAGGACATGCACACCTCACAAGTTCCCGGCTCTCTCGACTCGGTTGAAGACGGGTTTCTTGGAGAGGGGGAGGGCAGTGAGGCACAGTCCCCCGTCCCCCGACGCCCCTCGCGATGCCCCTCCTTCTTCGACTAACCCTCTGCATAGGAGCCGTGAGAGCCAGGAACTTGTGAGTTTTGTATGTCCACTCAGGCATCATTCATACCTGGTCTGTAGGAAGTTCCTGTCAGAAGGAGGGGGCACCGCGAGGGCGTCGAGGGGCGGAAGGCGGTGCCTTAGTGCCTCCCTCCTTCTGACATTGTAAAGGAACCCTAACTTTATTATTTTTTTAATAGTAAGATATATATATATATATATATATATGTATGTATGTATGTTTGTATATGTTTTTTGTCCTCAGATGAGGTTTGAAGTGTCTGTGTGGTGCAGCTGGTCTGGTCTGTCTCTGTACAGTCGAGGCTGCACCCACCTATAAAAGGTGGAGGCTCACCAGGACATGCACACCTCACAAGTTCCCAGCTCTCTCGACTCGGTTGAAGACGGGTTTCTTGGAGAGGGGGAGGGCAGTGAGGCACAGTCCCCCGTCCCCCGACGCCCCTCGCGATGCCCCTCCTTCTTCGACTAACCCTCTGCATAGGAGCCGTGAGAGCCAGGAACTTGTGAGTTTTGTATGTCCACTCAGGCATCATTCATACCTGGTCTGTAGGAAGTTCCTGTCAGAAGGAGGGGGCACCGCGAGGGCGTCGAGGGGCGGAAGGCGGTGCCTTAGTGCCTCCCTCCTTCTGACATTGTAAAGGAACCCTAACTTTATTATTTTTTTAATAGTAAGATATATATATATATATATGTATATGTTTTTTGTCCTCAGATGAGGTTTGAAGTGTCTGTGTGGTGCAGCTGGTCTGGTCTGTCTCTGTACAGTCGAGGCTGCACCCACCTATAAAAGGTGGAGGCTCACCAGGACATGCACACCTCACAAGTTCCCGGCTCTCTCGACTCGGTTGAAGACGGGTTTCTTGGAGAGGGGGAGGGCAGTGAGGCACAGTCCCCCGTCCCCCGACGCCCCTTGCGATGCCCCTCCTTCTTCGACTAACCCTCTGCATAGGAGCCGTGAGAGCCAGGAACTTGTGAGTTTTGTATGTCCACTCAGGCATCATTCATACCTGGTCTGTAGGAAGTTCCTGTCAGAAGGAGGGGGCACCGCGAGGGCGTCGAGGGGCGGAAGGCGGTGCCTTAGTGCCTCCCTCCTTCTGACATTTTAAAGGAACCCTAACTTTATTATTTTTTTAATAGTAAGATATATATATATATATATATATATATATGTATGTGTACGTATGTATGTATATGTATGTTTGTATATGTTTTTTGTCCTCAGATGAGGTTTGAAGTGTCTGTGTGGTGCAGCTGGTCTGGTCTGTCTCTGTACAGTCGAGGCTGCACCCACCTATAAAAGGTGGAGGCTCACCAGGACATGCACACCTCACAAGTTCCCGGCTCTCTCGACTCGGTTGAAGACGGGTTTCTTGGAGAGGGGGAGGGCAGTGAGGCACAGTCCCCCGTCCCCCGACGCCCCTTGCGATGCCCCTCCTTCTTCGACTAACCCTCTGCATAGGAGCCGTGAGAGCCAGGAACTTGTGAGTTTTGTATGTCCACTCAGGCATCATTCTTACCTGGTCTGTAGGAAGTTCCTGTCAGAAGGAGGGGGCACCGCGAGGGCGTCGAGGGGCGGAAGGCGGTGCCTTAGTGCCTCCCTCCTTCTGACATTGTAAAGGAACCCTAACTTTATTATTTTTTTAATAGTAAGATATATATATATATGTATGTGTATGTATGTATGTATGTATGTATGTATGTATGTATATGTTTTTTGTCCTCAGATGAGGTTTGAAGTGTCTGTGTGGTGCAGCTGGTCTGGTCTGTCTCTGTACAGTCGAGGCTGCACCCACCTATAAAAGGTGGAGGCTCACCAGGACATGCACACCTCACAAGTTCCCGGCTCTCTCGACTCGGTTGAAGACGGGTTTCTTGGAGAGGGGGAGGGCAGTGAGGCACAGTCCCCCGTCCCCCGACGCCCCTTGCGATGCCCCTCCTTCTTCGACTAACCCTCTGCATAGGAGCCGTGAGAGCCAGGAACTTGTGAGTTTTGTATGTCCACTCAGGCGTCATTCTTACCTGGTCTGTAGGAAGTTCCTGTCAGAAGGAGGGGGCACCGCGAGGGCGTCGAGGGGCGGAAGGCGGTGCCTTAGTGCCTCCCTCCTTCTGACATTGTAAAGGAACCCTAACTTTATTATTTTTTTAATAGTAAGATATATATATATATATGTATGTGTATGTATGTATGTATGTATGTATGTTTGTATGTATGTATGTATGTACGTATGTATGTATGTATGTATGTTTGTATATGTTTTTTGTCCTCAGATGAGGTTTGAAGTGTCTGTGTGGTGCAGCTGGTCTGGTCTGTCTCTGTACAGTCGAGGCTGCACCCACCTATAAAAGGTGGAGGCTCACCAGGACATGCACACCTCACAAGTTCCCGGCTCTCTCGACTCGGTTGAAGACGGGTTTCTTGGAGAGGGGGAGGGCAGTGAGGCACAGTCCCCCGACGCCCCTCGCGATGCCCCTCCTTCTTCGACTAACCCTCTGCATAGGAGCCGTGAGAGCCAGGAACTTGTGAGTTTTGTATTTCCACTCAGGCATCATTCATACCTGGTCTGTAGGAAGTTCCTGTCAGAAGGAGGGGGCACCGCGAGGGCGTCGAGGGGCAGAAGGCGGTGCCTTAGTGCCTCCCTCCTTCTGACATTGTAAAGGAACCCTAACTTTATTATTTTTTTAATAGTAAGATATATATATATATATATATGTATGTATGTATGTGCGTATGTATGTATGTATGTATGTATGTTTGTATGTATGTACGTATGTATGTATGTATGTATGTTTGTATATGTTTTTTGTCCTCAGATGAGGTTTGAAGTGTCTGTGTGGTGCAGCTGGTCTGGTCTGTCTCTGTACAGTCGAGGCTGCACCCACCTATAAAAGGTGGAGGCTCACCAGGACATGCACACCTCACAAGTTCCCGGCTCTCTCGACTCGGTTGAAGACGGGTTTCTTGGAGAGGGGGAGGGCAGTGAGGCACAGTCCCCCGTCCCCCGACGCCCCTTGCGATGCCCCTCCTTCTTCGACTAACCCTCTGCATAGGAGCCGTGAGAGCCAGGAACTTGTGAGTTTTGTATGTCCACTCAGGCATCATTCATACCTGGTCTGTAGGAAGTTCCTGTCAGAAGGAGGGGGCACCGCGAGGGCGTCGAGGGGCGGAAGGCGGTGCCTTAGTGCCTCCCTCCTTCTGACATTTTAAAGGAACCCTAACTTTATTATTTTTTTAATAGTAAGATATATATATATATATATATATATATATATGTATGTGTACGTATGTATGTATATGTATGTTTGTATATGTTTTTTGTCCTCAGATGAGGTTTGAAGTGTCTGTGTGGTGCAGCTGGTCTGGTCTGTCTCTGTACAGTCGAGGCTGCACCCACCTATAAAAGGTGGAGGCTCACCAGGACATGCACACCTCACAAGTTCCCGGCTCTCTCGACTCGGTTGAAGACGGGTTTCTTGGAGAGGGGGAGGGCAGTGAGGCACAGTCCCCCGTCCCCCGACGCCCCTTGCGATGCCCCTCCTTCTTCGACTAACCCTCTGCATAGGAGCCGTGAGAGCCAGGAACTTGTGAGTTTTGTATGTCCACTCAGGCATCATTCTTACCTGGTCTGTAGGAAGTTCCTGTCAGAAGGAGGGGGCACCGCGAGGGCGTCGAGGGGCGGAAGGCGGTGCCTTAGTGCCTCCCTCCTTCTGACATTGTAAAGGAACCCTAACTTTATTATTTTTTTAATAGTAAGATATATATATATATGTATGTGTATGTATGTATGTATGTATGTATGTATGTATGTATATGTTTTTTGTCCTCAGATGAGGTTTGAAGTGTCTGTGTGGTGCAGCTGGTCTGGTCTGTCTCTGTACAGTCGAGGCTGCACCCACCTATAAAAGGTGGAGGCTCACCAGGACATGCACACCTCACAAGTTCCCGGCTCTCTCGACTCGGTTGAAGACGGGTTTCTTGGAGAGGGGGAGGGCAGTGAGGCACAGTCCCCCGTCCCCCGACGCCCCTCGCGATGCCCCTCCTTCTTCGACTAACCCTCTGCATAGGAGCCGTGAGAGCCAGGAACTTGTGAGTTTTGTATGTCCACTCAGGCGTCATTCTTACCTGGTCTGTAGGAAGTTCCTGTCAGAAGGAGGGGGCACCGCGAGGGCGTCGAGGGGCGGAAGGCGGTGCCTTAGTGCCTCCCTCCTTCTGACATTGTAAAGGAACCCTAACTTTATTATTTTTTTAATAGTAAGATATATATATATATATGTATGTGTATGTATGTATGTATGTATGTATGTTTGTATGTATGTATGTATGTACGTATGTATGTATGTATGTATGTTTGTATATGTTTTTTGTCCTCAGATGAGGTTTGAAGTGTCTGTGTGGTGCAGCTGGTCTGGTCTGTCTCTGTACAGTCGAGGCTGCACCCACCTATAAAAGGTGGAGGCTCACCAGGACATGCACACCTCACAAGTTCCCGGCTCTCTCGACTCGGTTGAAGACGGGTTTCTTGGAGAGGGGGAGGGCAGTGAGGCACAGTCCCCCGACGCCCCTCGCGATGCCCCTCCTTCTTCGACTAACCCTCTGCATAGGAGCCGTGAGAGCCAGGAACTTGTGAGTTTTGTATGTCCGCTCAGGCATCATTCATACCTGGTCTGTAGGAAGTTCCTGTCAGAAGGAGGGGGCACCGCGAGGGCGTTGAGAGGCGGAAGGCGGTGCCTTAGTGCCTCCCTCCTTCTGACATTGTAAAGGAACCCTAACTTTATTATTTTTTTAATAGTAAGATATATATATATATGTATGTGTATGTATGTATGTATGTATGTATGTATATGTTTTTTGTCCTCAGATGAGGTTTGAAGTGTCTGTGTGGTGCAGCTGGTCTGATCTGTCTCTGTACAGTCGAGGCTGCACCCAGCTATAAAAGGTGGAGGCTCACCAGGACATGCACACCTCACAAGTTCCCGGCTCTCTCGACTCGGTTGAAGACGGGTTTCTTGGAGAGGGGGAGGGCAGTGAGGCACAGTCCCCCGTCCCCCGACGCCCCTCGCGATGCCCCTCCTTCTTCGACTAACCCTCTGCATAGGAGCCGTGAGAGCCAGGAACTTGTGAGTTTTGTATGTCCACTCAGGCATTATTCATACCTGGTCTGTAGGAAGTTCCTGTCAGAAGGAGGGGGCACCGCGAGGGCGTCGAGGGGCGGAAGGCGGTGCCTTAGTGCCTCCCTCCTTCTGACATTGTAAAGGAACCCTAACTTTATTATTTTTTTAATAGTAAGATATATATATATATATATGTATGTGTATGTATGTATGTATGTGTATGTATGTATGTATATGTTTTTTGTCCTCAGATGAGGTTTGAAGTGTCTGTGTGGTGCAGCTGGTCTGGTCTGTCTCTGTACAGTCGAGGCTGCACCCACCTATAAAAGGTGGAGGCTCACCAGGACATGCACACCTCACAAGTTCCCGGCTCTCTCGACTCGGTTGAAGACGGGTTTCTTGGAGAGGGGGAGGGCAGTGAGGCACAGTCCCCCGTCCCCCGACGCCCCTTGCGATGCCCCTCCTTCTTCGACTAACCCTCTGCATAGGAGCCGTGAGAGCCAGGAACTTGTGAGTTTTGTATGTCCACTCAGGCATCATTCATACCTGGTCTGTAGGAAGTTCCTGTCAGAAGGAGGGGGCACCGCGAGGGCGTCGAGGGGCGGAAGGCGGTGCCTTAGTGCCTCCCTCCTTCTGACATTTTAAAGGAACCCTAACTTTATTGTTTTTTTTAATAGCAAGATATATATATAAATATATATGTATATGTTTTTTGTCCTCAGATGAGGTTTGAAGTGTCTGTGTGGTGCAGCTGGTCTGGTCTGTCTCTGTACAGTCGAGGCTGCACCCACCTATAAAAGGTGGAGGCTCACCAGGACATGCACACCTCACAAGTTCCCGGCTCTCTCGACTCGGTTGAAGACGGGTTTCTTGGAGAGGGGGAGGGCAGTGAGGCACAGTCCCCCGTCCCCCGACGCCCCTCGCGATGCCCCTCCTTCTTCGACTAACCCTCTGCATA